>NW_007213282.1:25291-82791 GCF_000164805.1 Carlito syrichta
TCCCCTCAGCCTCCCAAAGGTGCGGGATTACAGGCTGAGCCACCGAGCCCGGCTAACTAAATGTTAAAAATTTTTCTAATAGAAAAAGACAATATAAATATTACTTTGGTGTTACTGATGTAGGGAACCATTTTATTATTTTTTAAATAATATATTTTTGTTATATAAAATAACAATTTTGTTAATATTATTAAAATCTCAGAGATCTCTTCTAAACCTCTCCTGGCTTCACTACTCTAGAGAAAAGATAGAAGAAAGCATTCTTTAGATTCCTAATCAAGCAAAGCTTTTCCTTTTTATGCTTGTTTTGTATATTCTGAATATGACAAGTACTGGAGTTTTACTTCATCTAATCTCTAAAAGAGTTAGGTTTAAGCAGAAATCTCAATGACTCTTCGTGTCATTGCCTAACCTGGGCTTTGCATGCACTTCCTTCCATACTGTGCTGTGTTCAGGTAATTGGGACACTCAGGACTAGTCATTACCTAAAGTACATTAGGCTGCTTGGGCTGCCATAACAAGATACCATATACTGTGTGACTTGAACAACAGACGTTTATTTTCTTACAGTTCTGGAAGCTAGAAATTCAAGATCAGTGTGCTAGCAGGGTTGGCTTCTGATGAGGACTCTCTTCCTGGCTTGCAGACAGTCACCTTCTTGCTATGCCCTCATCCTCACATGAGAGAACTCTGTAGTAACTCTTCCTCCTCTTTTATTTATTTTTTATTTTTATTTTTGAGTTGAAATCTCACTCCGTTGCCCAGGTTGGATACAGTGGCATGCTCAAGGCCACCCCAGTGTCGACCTGCTGGGTTCAGGTGATCCTTCCACCTCAACTTTCTAAGTCGCTGGAACTACTGGCACAAACTATCATGCATGGCTAATTTTTTTTGATTTATTGTAGATATGAGGTCTCGCCAAGTTGCTCAGGCTGTTCTTGAACCCGGGGGCTCAGGTAGTATTCTCACCCTGGCCTTCCAAACTGCTGAGACTACAGGCTTGAGCCACAGCACCCAGACTCTTCCTTTTCTTTTAAGTATATCATTCCTTTCAGATTAGGACCTCACCCTTATAACCTCATTTAACTTTAGTTACCTCCTTAAAAACTCTGACTCCAAATACAAACACATTAGAAGGCCAGGGCTTCAACATATGAATTTTGGTGGGATATAGTTCAGTTTATAACATAGAGCTAAGGGAATATAAATAATTTCTGAAGTTTTTTGACTTCTTAGACTTTGTTATATATTACATTTTATGGTATTTAAATGTTAAGTGTACAAAGTTCAGTGGGTTAATATGCCTACAGCTAATCAACCTTGGTTTTATAAGCCAGAAAAGGCTATATCTTTCCAGTTAAAAAGCTGCCTTAGTGTGTGCATGAGTTTGTGCATGTTCATGTATGTATACATGTGAGAGAGAAGGAGTTTGGAGAGTGGTAGTGTGCATGGTTTGCTTTGCTCTTGATGTGATGCCTATTTTTCTTAGAGGAATTATTGACTATAACACACTATGAAAATTGGCTTTGTAAAGAAATGAGCTGTGAGAATTCCCTTGTTTGGGGGCTTTAAGTTTAAATGAGATTTAAAATTTTTTTTGGAAAAAATTTTAGGCAGTCCTGGAAAGTTGGGAAACCTATTTTATTTTGTCTTTTGTCTTCTAGTTATTTTGGTAGGGCTGTAGAAGAATGGAGACAGTTCCACAGTGATCTTAATGACCTAACACAGTGGATAACGGAAGCTGAAGAATTATTGGTTAATACCCATACTCCAGGTGGCAGCCTGGATTTAGAGAAAGCCAGAATGCATCAGCAGGTGAGTGCTTTCTGTCAGAGGAGTAGGATTGCGCATATATTTAACATGTAGCTGTTATGACAATTTCAGAAGTAGACACCAAATGTATTAATTTTTCAGGAGTCTAGCCAATTTGTAATTTTTGTTTCAGATCTAGTTTCCAGTTTCAAAGGCTTAAAAAAATTGGTCATGTACTATTTTCAATGAGGATTTTAAAGACATTTAAATTAAAAAGTACTTATTAGTGATTAATTTGGAAAGCAATTTTATTTTTTTAAAGTTTTATATTCAGAATAACATTTATAAATTTTTTGCATCCAAGACTACAGAAACATATGAGGTGTGACAGTTAAGTTTGTGAACTCTTTCTATAACAAGTGCTGCATACCTCATTGCTGAATATCACTAAGATCACTTCAAAGTACTCCCCCCTGGAAGCTATGTACTAATGCCAGTGTCTAATCCACCTGTCAGAACAATTTTGGAACTCTTTTTCTGGAATGGCCATCAGAGTATCATTGTGAGAATATTGGAATTTGAATTAGAGCAACAAACAAACACTGAATTTCTGTTAAACTTGGCAAGAGTGGAAGTGAAATCAGGGACATGCTTGTCCAAGTTTATGGGGATAAAGCCACAAAGAAAATGGTAGTGTACAAATGGATTAAACGTTTTTCTGAGGAGAGAGAAAGCATCGCTGATGAAGAGAGGACAGGACAGCCAGTAAAGAGCAGAACTGATGAAAATATTGCAGAAATTCACTGAATTGTATTTCAAAATCATTGACTGACTGTGAGTAGCATAGCAGACAAAATAAACATTGATAGAGAAACAGGGAAATCTTAAATGAAAATCTTGACTTGAAAAAGGTGTGTGCAAAAATGGTCGTGAAGGAGCTCTTGTATCATGACAGTGCACCAGCTCACATGGCACCATCTATGAAGGATTTTTTAGCTAGTAAACAGATAACAGTTTTGGAGCACCCACCCTACTCACATGATCTGGCCCCCAATGACTTTTTTTCTTTACTTAAAGATAAAAGAAATATTGAAAGGAAGACATTTAATGGCATTCAGGACATCAAGGGTAGTATGATGACAACTCTGATGGCCATTCCAGAAAAATAATTCCAAAATTGCTTTGATGGGTGGACTAGGTACTGGCATTGGTGCATAGATTCCCAAGGGGGGTACTTTGAAGGTGATTGTGGTAACATTCAGCAATGAGGTACGTAGCACTTTTTCCAGGATGAGTTCATAAACATAATAATCAGACTTCGTATATATATATACCCCACTTCTGTTTTCTGTACTTAAACTCTTAAATGCCTCACTTTTCTTTGTGTCATTGATAATTAGCATAAAAGTAAATTATTCTTGAGCTACACAGGGCAACTGCTCATGTAAGTCTAATTCAGTTTTGGAAAAATATAACACAATAGCTAAGTCAGTTCTGCTGATAACAATAGATATTTAAAAATAATGGCAGAAAGAAAACACAATTTCAGTTTTACCATTGTTAAAAATATTTTCTCTTTTATTAAATTTTTAAAATGTATTTTATGCAAAATAGTCATGAGGATTTAAAGAGAATGCTTTTCTTTTTCTTCCTTATTTTTTTAATTTAACACACTAGGATAGCTCTGAGATATTTTTTCTTATGAGCATTTTTCTTATTTTGGAGTTATAGATAAGTGTTTACATTTGACTTTAAAATATCTCTTTAATCTATTACTTAAAAATTTAAAGACCAGAAAGCAATGTTTCTATAAAATGTACACTGAGGTTTACTTATGTATGGTAGGACATAGGGCATATGGGGATATATAGTTTTTTTTTTTTTTTTTTTTTTTTTTAAAGAGATGTTCTTAAACACTTGTTTGGAAGAAGATGAGCAACTCATTTTTGATCAAGCATGATTGATGCTTGTGCTTTATGCTGTTATTTGTTGTATGTTATTAGGCTGGTGTATTTCACTATTTTGCCTGATGATGTTTATGAGGGTGGGTTAGATTTCAAAATACATTTCACTTAGCGTGTTCACTGCAATGTAATTAAATTGTTTTAAAATGTCCTTTTCATGAACATAAAATATCATTTCAGAAATTTGTTTCTCTAACACTTAAATTGATGCCACAGTACTTGGGTGGATTCATGTACCAGAACAGTTTAATTTAGGAATGGAATAAATGTTGGGTTGTGTTCTGTTACAGGAACTTGAGGAGGGCATCAGTAGTCACCAGCCCAGTTTCATGGCTCTAAACCGAACTGGGGACGGGATTGTACAGAAACTCTCTCCTGCAGATGGAAGCTTCTTAAAAGACAAGCTGGCAGGGTTAAACCAACGCTGGAGTGCGATTGTTGCAGAAGTGAAGGATAGGCAGCCAAGGTGATTTAATATTATTGGTTGTGCGTACAAGCCTGAAGATATACTGGGAAGAATCTTTTAAGATACAGTTCAAAAAAAAGAGATACAGTTCAATGAGCTCAAAGTTCTTTTATTGTCTGATATTAAAATAGGAATTTTATTGGCATTTGAGACTTCCACTGCCCACACTCCCTCTTACTGTATTTTTAGGCTGTCCATAAAGTCTCACTTTTCTACTCAGGTACCATATATCTATAAAACACCTTTATTCCTTTTATTCTGACTGTTTATTATGACATGGTGATTATGGTGGGATCTTAAAGTAGTTGAAAGGGTACATAGGACTTCTGGTCTGAGGTTCTGGGTTCAAGGTCAAGCCTTTTTCTTGCTTATTTCCTGACTGAGCCTACACTGGTAATCCCTGTCACTATGTTGCTCTTAGTGTCAAAGGGTGTGCTCTATGCAAGTAATAAAGTTCTTCATCTTTGTGATATAATAAATATATTATGGTTAATTTTTATGCCAGATTATGCTGCAATGCCCCAGATTTTATTAGTACATCTTCTGGTTATAAATATGTTTGATTATCAGGGAATATAATACATTATACATTTTTATATATTTAAAATTATTTGAAGTTACTTTCTGAGCTAGTCCAGATGTAATGAACAATTTCTATTTAGCTTAATATATTCCATCTCATTAATGATATCTTTTTATTTATTTTTTATGGTAGTTTTGAGTTAAAAAGTCTAAGATTTTTTTTCCTGCTCATTCTAACTCTGTAGATGAGATATTATTTCAGTGATAAGCTATTACTTCATTAAAGACCAATCTAATACTTTATCAAGTCCAGTATAACATCACATAAAATATTCACATATGATGTGACCTATGCTTGCTGTTTTAAAAAATCTGTTACTGTGTGTTTTGGTAAGAGACAATAATAATTTGTATGCTTTGATTGAGAGTTTACCATGTGACAGAGAGTATTTGGCACCTTGCCCACATTGCCTCATTTAACCCTCACAACTCGCTTCCTTAGGGTACTGTTAGGGCTTGTACAGCTTTGGAAACTGAAGCTCAGTGAGGAGAAGGTAAGTCACTTGTCTAAGACCGCACAGACAATAAGTGATAGCGCTTGCTGTCTTATGCTCTCAAATATTGTACTGTACAAACTTGGTAAGACCTCAGAGCTCTCTGGCCAAAGATCCCCCTTTTGTAAATGAGTACTATGCTGTCACCTCAGAGGGTTGTCATGAGGGCTAAATGAGACAATGTTTGTAAAGGATGTATGCTTGACTCTTCATAGGAAGCACAACATATTTGTTTGTCACGCAGGTAGATTAACCTAGAACTTATCCCTCAAGCATATTATTACTGAATTTGCCAGTGAATGATTAATTGATTTCATTGGTATTTATTGAACTTTGTGTGTAGCACTGGGTTTACAAGTATGACTAAAGAACTCTGAGATGAAGAAGGAAATGATTATAGAAAAGATTATTGAGAAAGGTATAGTGTTGTCACACAGGCAGGTATGATGGGCTGTGGAATTTAGGAATTATAGAAGAGGGCTACTGAAGCTGAATTTTGAATCTTTCATTTTATTTATTTATTTATTTATTTATTTTGAGTCAGAGTCTCACTCTGTCACCCAGGCTGGAGTGTAGTGGCACGATCACGGCTAGCTGCTGCAGCCTTGACATGCTGGACTCAGGCGTTCTTTCTGCATTAGCCTTCCAATTAGCTGGGACCTCAGGCTTGTGCCACCACACCTGGCTAATTATTTATTGTAGGGATGAGGTCTTGCCAAGGTGCCCAGGCTGGTGTCACACCCCTGGGCTCAGGCAATCTTCTCACCTCTGCTTCTCACCTCTGTTGGGATTACAGGCATGAGCCACCGCACCTGGCCTATTTTGAAGCATTTATAACAATTTCTCATATATCCTTTCTGGAGGAATCCGCTAAAGAAAAGAAATGAAACACAAAAAAGTGGGAGGTATGAGTAGCATGGCCATGTGAGAAATCTGCAAAGGAAAAGATGGAGAGGAGGAATCAGGGGACCAGGGGCAGGATTGGAAGCTGAGGTCCCATAGGATCTTATATGTCAAACTAATCAGTTAGCGGGGCAGGTTCTTCTAGCTTAAAATGATCTATCTCCTAGGCCCTATTAAGGAAAAACATGTATCTGCTGGCAGGGTATTAAAAATACATGCAGAAATTCCCCTAAAATTTTTCAAATGGATCTCCATGGAATGTGCTAATTATAACTCCTGAAATTAACAAGGAACTGTAATGAGTAATATGTATTTTACTCATTTTTTTGAAAGTGAAAAGAGTAATGAATCTCTTCCTCAACATATATTTTGACTAAAGCGATATTTGTCTTAATAAATTCATGCTAAACCTCTCTTCAGATCTGTAATCTATCTTAAAGTGGGGCCTCCTTGGAAGAGCTTATATGTTCACTTTTGTCAGAGTCATCTAGTTTTATCACATAGGTCCATTTGTTTTTATATTGAGTGCTCGTAGTGAAATATTTATACAATTTAGCAACTTAGGGTAGTATTCCTTAATGAACAACTGTTATCTACTATTTGAACATGAATTTGTAATTTGTTTTTACTTTTAGGAGTAACATTTAAAATGTAGATTATATTTAATCAGTTGGTGGATGACAGTTTTAGGTGACGCAAATATGTCTTATTGAAATCACTTGATAATGTTAGTTTCCTTCATATTTCTATTTTCAGTGTACTAAATTAGTCATGATTACGAAACATTTAAATTTCAACATATTTTGAACACAAAAGGACTGTAAGAGTGTTTGGGAACACTTCCAAAGTTATTTAAGTTAAATAACTTTTCAACACGGAGGGTAGATTACCTGTTTTAGTATTGGTATTCTTAATAATTAGTACTGTTGCTTCATTTACTTATTTTTAATCATGAAGCAGCATTCGCTCCTGATGAATACTTAAAAATTGTGATTTAGTAAGACTTTCATTCATTTTCTAAACATGATAATACTCACCTTCAAATATTATTCATTCCTCATTAAACAAATACATATTATTTAATATTTTACTACATATCTTGCACCATTATGTTAGGCCCTTTGTGATTAAAAATAAAACGTCACAGTCATAAAAAACACAAATTCTTATTAGGCATGATACAATGTGATTCATTAAAAAATTTCATCCAGTGTTTTAACTAGCAGTTAACTATAGCAGCTATATATAATGATACCACAAAGCTTTTAATAGCTTTCGAACCCTTTTTTAAAAATACATAATTTTATTTGTTGTATGAATTTGAATACTATTCCCATCTTCTGACAGATGGTTTATATTCTTATAAAAGTTATTCTTATAGCATTTTAAAGATCTAATTAAGGCAGTTCCTAATTTATATTCATTTGACTCTTTTTTTGCATCACATCAAACTTATGCTTTGTCTTTTTCAAACATCTTTTTATAACTTGGTGCTACATTCAAATAAAATAATTGTTTAATGAATTAACCAAATTTACATGTTTCCTATCTTTCCTAATACTTATAAGATTTTCCCTTTCTCAGTACCTTGCCTTGCTCTTATTCTTTCTGTTCTATGAATAAAGTAAAGTAATAGTTGCCACCTAATGTGATAACATCTCATATAATGATGCCTTCCTATGTCTATGAAATACTCAAAGAGAATTATGTGTTTTTCCTTATTATTTTAGATAAAGACATTTTTTGTGTTTTCAAAAAAATTCCATTATGTTGCACAGTGGTGTCTAGCTTTAAAAAGTCTTTTGTATTAAATTTCTATATAGATTTTATGACAAGGGAAGATAATATTCTTTAGTTTCAATGATTTTGAATTTAATTAAGGAAAAATTCTTCTTATTCTATCATTATTAAACAATCTTTAATATTGCAGAATGTATATATTACTATAGATTCCCTTAAAGTTATATTAAAATAATTATTAGGGACTATTTATTTAGGAAAATATGTAGTCTGGATATCCAAAACAAATATATAATTTTCCACTTAATTGGGTAATTTGTTTCAATATTTTTCAATAATATATTCTTTTAGGCTAAAAGGAGAAAGTAAGCAGGTAATGGAGTATAAAAGTAGGCTAGATGAGCTTATCCGTTGGTTAACAAAGGCCGAGAATGCTGTGCAGAACAGATCGACTGCTGAGCTGCAAGAAAATCTGCAAGAATTAAAAGTAAGCTGGTTTATCTGTCTCTGTTTTCATCAATGCCTCATAATGCCTGAACATTATGCTTAGGAATAAGAAAAGAATAAGAAGTTTTTGGTAAATGTGGTGAACTTGAGAAACTTGAACCTGAATAACTTCTTGCAACTTACTATACGTTTAATGTCATGGTTGTGTTAATCAAGTTTTCTTTGTTGATATGCAACCAACAAGAATTGTTTATAGTTGAGTAGGTATATAATCTATAAAAATACATAAAGATATATAGATATGTAACATCCAAATATTTAACATTTTTTATCCATAAATATCTATATTTTTTGCGTTAAAAAGAAAAATACTTTTTGCAGAATAAGCATACTATACTCACATTTTTATTTTGTGTATACACTTATGTTCACAAGTGTAAAAGTACACGTGAAGGCTCCCTACTAATTTGATAAGAGATTTTTGTCTATAAAGGAGTATGATTAAGGCATTTTGTTAAAGAAAAGGCTAATAATGATGGAAAATATTATGTGACAAACACTTATTACGTTTTCTTTTCAAATGTGATACTATCTAACACACTTGTTCCTGCTTTATCTAAAAATGTCAATAGTTTTCATGGAATGTTCCTTTTTAAAGCAATTTGAGGAGAGTTAGAAAAGGTGGGACAGTATATTAGGGTGGTTAGCAAGGTGGAGATAAGAACAGAATGTTAAATTAGCAAAATAAATATAATATTATATGATCTCATTAAGAAAGGAGAGAATGCCAGAGAGTGTGTTTGTGTACACGAGCACATAAATGCACACTGAAGGTGTGTGTTCATTCCTCAGTTGGCTATAATTTGTTAACGTGAGTTTAAGCTTCTTACAAGTTAATTTTTTATTCAAGAAATTAAAAATGCATATTTATAAGAATATTTTCCATAAAGATTCCCAATACAGTTGTTGGACTTTCCCTTGTCTGACAATCTTCTAACCACACCTGTCATGTGACTCCTTTAGGACTTAGCCCGAGAGATGGAACTTCAAGCTGAAAAACTCCAATGGCTGAATAGAACTGAACTGGAAGTGCTTTCAGATAAAAGTCTCAGTTTACATGAAAGAGATAAAATTTCAGAAAACTTAAGAACTGTAAATACAACGTGGAATAAGGTGTGCATATAAGGTTGCTGTAACACATGTCTCACATTTGTTGATTTTATTATCAAATAACTGGAATTTATAACTGTTTTGCTTTTAAATGTATCCAAATATGGACACATTTTACTAATAGTTATAATTTTTTCATCTGTCATAGATAAAAGTATATATTCTCAGAGCATACTTTTTTATTTTACATAAAATTTTTTCACCTGGGGGATTGATACATTACAAACTACACTAAATAATGAACATATGTTGGAATTAGGTGAAATGCTAGTGGTTATATTTTGAGTATAAAGACCTTAAAATAGCTTCCTGTTGTCATACATGCCTTATCATACATGTTATGTTTATTTTTAATAATCGTATTTATTATACATTTACTAGGTTCCAGTGGAATGTAGTGGCATGTGACTATAAATAGGACTAAGATATCTTTCCCTCATACCATTCCTTTTTGCAGTTGAAACAGATAAGTAAAAATGAAGTCATACATTTCCTTTTAGTTTGACCTGGTACATACCACATTGGAGTATGAGGTTATTTTCTCTCTTTTTAATCCTCTTTAAAATGTTAGCCATTACCTTCAATTTAATGATGTGGGTGCTTTATTGATCTTACCTCTCTGATTGAGAATGACTGCCTTTATAAGTCACTGTTACTCACACATCTGTTTCTCTTGCCTAGACCTCTCCATGCTTCAGATTTGCATAGACAACTACCTGTTCAATGTTTCTACTTGGATGTCTGACAGACATCTCAAACTAACATACACAATTAAGCTCCTGATGTCCCTCTCTCCCTTGTGTCTTAATGAGGTGGGAGACCACCTCAGTTCATGGCAATTACATCCTTATTATTGCTTTGCTCAGAAACCTTGGAGTCAATCTTACAGTATATTAAATTATATCTAAAACTGAAACAAAAAACCCTGCAGAATAAAAAACTATACCTCGGAGTCACCATCATCAGCTTCTCCTTCAAAAAACATAACTACCTGATGGTGAGTGTAATGGATGGCCAGATGACTACATATGATAAGGGAAATGTAGCAAAAGTGTGACAACTGTAGATACCAGATGGCACTTGGGTATTTCCTGTAGAATTTTTTAGCCTGGCTCGGTGGCTCAGCCTGTAATCCCGCGGCCTTTGGGAGGCTGAGGTGAGTGGATTGCCTGAGCCCGCGGGTTCGAGACCCGCCTGGGCAGTGAGACCTCATCTCTACAATAAATCAAAAAATCAGCCGGGCGTGGTAGCACATGCCTGCAATTCCGGCTACTTTGAAGGCTGAGGAGGAAGGATCGCCAGAGCCCAGCAGGTTGAGGCTGCGGTGGTCAGGAGCGGCCACTGCACTCCAGTCTGGGCGACAGAGTGAGACTCCAACTCAAAAAAAAAAAAAAAAAAAAAAGAATTCTTTAAACTCTTCCTAGATGAAAAAGTATCATAATTTGATTGCTTCTCGTGACCCCCATTGCTACCAATATGTTTTAAGCCACCATCATGTCTTGTCTTGATTACTGTAGGCACCTCTCCATTGGTCTGCCCTGCTTTCTCTCTTGCCCTTTGTCTCTTCTAGACAAAGCTGCCAAAATAACTTGTTAAAACATATTTCATATCAAGTAACTCCTCTGAGCAAAGTCCATTGCTGGTTTTCTATCTCACGTGGAGTGAAAGCCAAAGTACTTTCTGTGACCTGTAAATCCCCTCAAGGTCTGGCTTCTTGTTCTCTCTCCCACATTATCTGCTGCTACTCTCTCCCTACATTCCTTTCCAGATGTATTGGCCACCTGTAACTTGCCAGGGGACAATCAGAGCACATGTATTTATTCAACACAAAGGATGTCAGTGGGTATTATATAGAAAAGGACATGGTGGTCACTATGGGCCTACTGTGTTAGACAAATTTAAAGCTCCTGTTATTGCAGGATTTCATGCAGATTTTAATATAACTCTCTTGGGTGAATTATGAATGTCTAAGACCAGGCATTGCAATGTGATTGTATAACAAACATGCTTTGGGAAATACTAATCCGGTATATTTCATTGATGCATAAATTCATTCATTCACTCAAATTTTTTTGGATTCCCACTTTATGCCAGGTATCATTTTAAGAACTGAGAATGAGGCAAAGAGTGTGGCCCTGCTTCTACCCAAAGAGCTTATCATGAGTGAGGCCAGTAGACAAGCAATTGTAGTATACAGGTAGCCATGGTACTTAGAGGTGGGACACTGGCCTGGCTTTGAGGGGTAATTGCGGAAGGTTTTGTGGAAGTGATCATATCCAGGCTCATTTATGAAGGGTGAGTAAGTGTTGGTCAGGTAAAGAATGATAGAAAGGTCATTGTAGGGAGAAGCAGTAGCAACTGAAAGGGTCTAGAGAAGACAGGGAATGAGCACAGTGCATATAGGTCCTGGAAGTAGCTCAGCCAAGAGTGGAAAGCTGAGTGGTGTTCTCAGAGACCAGATCTCAGAGGCCTCACTATACATCATAAGGAATTTGAGCTCCATCTTGAGAACCATTCATCACTTTGTTGTGTTTTAGGCGTAGGAAAGTTTTATTTTTGAAAGATTCAGGTAGCTGCAGTATAGAAGTGGATGGAGTGATCCTAAGAATTGGTAAAGAAAGATTAGTTAGGACCTTTAGAAGAGTTTATAAAGGAGTGTCAGGTAAAGCAGATACGATAAATTCAGATTTGGGCATGTTTGAATATCTAGTTGACAGAGTTAGCTGGACTAAAGGTATGTTTGGGGGATGTCTTCAGTCCCTCCAAACTCCATTTAGTACATGAAACCACTGGAAATCAGGACTCAGAGTCAAGGGTGAAGGGTAAGAAGACCCAAAAACCTACTCTGTAGAATATTGGTATTTGATAGATGGGTAGAAGAAATTAAGCTGGTGAAGTAAACTTAAAAGGGTCAGTCAGAGAGGGAGGAGGAAAGTGAGAATTAGAGTATTAACAGAATTCGAGAGAAGGGAAGTGGACATCATTGTATGGTGCAGAAGGGCTGGACCACTAAAGACTCATCGGGGTTTCTGATAGCAATACTAGTTTGCAGTGGAGAGTGAAGGTGGAGACAAAAACTTAGGTTTTGGGAGGAAGAAAAGCGGTAGAGCTAACATGCAGAATAACACCTTCTCTTTCGAAAATATACTCATCTTTATTTATGGAATATTCTTCTCTTCTTGGTGCTGTAGATATGCAGAGAAGTGCCCATCTCCCTGAAGGAACGCATCCCAGAGCCCCTGTTCTGTTTCACAGACAAGGATTGCTGGTAAGATACATTTTTATCTCTTATCAAAGTTTAAAAAAGTCAATATAGCAAAATTTTATGATATGAGCATCATTTATGAATTAGAAAAATGTATTTAAAGACATCATGCCATTTTATTTATTATTCTACTTTCTATTATTTTAAAAGAATGTCTTTTGAAAAATCCAAGATAGAGGCTGGGAGTTGTGGCTTGAACCTGCAATCCCAGCACGTTGGGAGACTGAGGCAGGAGGATTGCTTTAGGCTAGGAGTTTGAGACTAGCTTGGGAAACATAGTGAGACATTATCTGTACAAAAAATTTTTAAAAATTAGCCAGATATCGTGCCATGTGCCTCTAATCCCAGCTACTCAAGAGGCTGAGATGAAAGAATCTCTCAAGCCCAAGGGTTTAAGTCTGCAGTGAATCAAGTTCATACCACTGCACTCCAGCATGGGTGACAGAGCAAGACACTATCTCAAAACAAAAACAAAACCAAAAACCTCCTCCCCTGACCAAGACCAAGACATAACTGGCTGCCCCATGTGGGTGGGGCATTTGCTTTCATAGTAGAAAAGACTGACCTTTTCCTGGACTAGAGTGGCATCCACAGGACCTTCTGAAGGGAAGGGAAGAGGCTAGGTGGGAAAATTGGAACTAGTTTCTGGGTCTGTGTAGCGTTTCAGGAAATTGGGTATAGCCCGCGATGTTAACATGTGCTTGGTTGGCGTGTGCAGTTAGACCCTGATCATGACAGAGCATAAAAGGTTTAGATATCCTTGTAAGCAGTTGGGAGATGAGGATTTGCATCCCAGAAAAGCTATTTATTGACAAATACTACTCACTTGGATGTGGAGAAAGAAGAGTGTTTCCTCATTGTTTCTTTCCTTCTACAGATTAGATCACAGGCTACTGTACCTATATTATAGTCACTGCTGCCTTGTGAGCCATTTTGCCTTACCCTTCCTCTGTTAAGCCACCTGGCAAAACCCCAAATGTGATTAATCCTTACTATTCATTTACTCTGTGCCAGCTGCTGCTAATTCTTTCTCCTCCTCATCTCTTTTCCTTCCTCCCTCCGCTCCTTCCTATCTCCCCCTCCACCTTTACCCTTTCCACCTCTTTCTCTTCAGTCCTTTTATTTCTCTTCTTCTTTTCCTCCTTCTCAGGAGTCAGAAAAAAAAAATGATGAGAGACAAGAGTTTTTCTTTCATTTTTTTTGAGGGCCAAGTTTGTGTTCTATATTACTTGTATTTCCCAGTAATTTGCACAAGAAATACCTGGGTCCTGGTCAGCTCTCTTGATTAATATCCAAAACATATCAATTGACATTTGACACTGCTTCCTTGCAAATGTAAGTTAAACTTCATAATCATAGATAAAAAACTTGATACATTTTATAAAGTAGGAATGGATTGTCCTACTTTTAAAAACATCATTAAAGCAAAGGAGCAGAGAAAATGTAAATACATATTTAGATGTATAAAAAACTAAGAGCAAACTGTACCTTCCATTAGGTGGGCAGGTGATTCTTAAGTTATTCATTCCTGGGACAGGTCTGAGTCCTGAAGCTAATCTCAGCGTGTCCCTCTACTATACGATGTTTTAATTTAGTTCCTTCTTATTTTAAAAAATCAACCACTTTAAAGTGAACAATTCAGTGGCATTTAGTACACTCACAATATTGTGCAACCACTACTTCTATGTAGTTCTAAAATATTTTTATGACTCCAAAGTAAAACGTCTTACTCATTAAGCAGTTTCTCCCATTCCCGCCCACTCCCAGCCCCTGGCAACCACCAATCTGTGTTCTATCTCTATGGATTGATCTATTCTGGATATTTCATATAAATGGAATCATACAATTGCCTCTTTCACTTAGCGTAATGTTTTTGAACTTCATCCGTGCCAGTTTTTCTTGCTGGCTATATACTCACTTAAAAGCTATAAGTATACACTCAGCACTAACTAATCTTACAGTCCTTTCTTCTGAGTACTCCTTGCTACCTCTCAGCTAATGACTTCATCTTTTATTTATTTATTTATTTATTTATTTGAGTTGGAGTCTTAACTTTGTTGCCCGGGCTGAAGTGCAGTGGCACACTCATGGCCACCCCAGCATTGACCTGCTGGGCTCTGACAATCCTTCTGCCTCAACCTTCCAAGTAGCTGGAACTACAGGTGCACGCTAGTATGCCAGACTAATTTTTGATTTGTTGCAGAGACGAGATCTTGCCAAGTTGCCTGGTCTGGTCTCGAACCCATGGGAAGCAATCTATTCACCTCGGCCTCCCAAAGTGCTGGGATTGCAGCCATAAGCCACTGGTCTGGTCCCTTATCTAATTTTTTTTAATCAATATTTTTTATTATGATGTTGTGGGGTACAGTTAAGGGTTAGGTATACAAATACGTTTCATTCAGGCACCCTGTTGATAAGAGGTGTTTCCCCGTCCCCAGACAGATATTTGCTACCATTAATCCCATCTCCCCCCCCGCCATAGTTTCCCACTACTGTCAGTCATTTTCTTATAGTATTACATTGGATGTTCAAGGTCCATTATATGAGTGACAACATGTGATACTAGGATCTTTGTTTCTGTGAGAGGTCACTCAGTATTATAGACTCTAGTTCCATCCAGGTTGCTGCGAAATTCATGATTTTGTTCTTTTTTATGGCTGCATAGTATTCCATCATGTATATGTACCACATTTTTTAATCCAGTTCTCTTTTGATGGGCAGCATGGTTGCTTCCAGGTTCTTCCTATTGTGAACAATGCTGCGGTAAACATACGCGTGCAGGTATAAAGGAAAACCTTTTGTCAGATAAGATTATCTTCATTTTCCCATCAGAGAATCCATCAAGCTACCTGCCTCTGTACCCATATACTCTACATTCTTCCTTCCTATTCAGAGGAAGGGATCTCTTTTCCTTGCTAAGAATAACTTCTCCACTTCTGCTTTGAATAACATCTTCTCCTAGCTTTTTTACTTTTACTCTTTCTCTCCTTTCTGCTGGATCAATCTCATTGCCATACATCTTGATGCATGTCACTCTAGTTTATTCATTTAAACTTATATATAACATTCCATTACATGGATGTATACAGTCTTCAGGATTCTTTTCTCTAGCTATGCTTACCAGTCCCATGATGTAGACATTGTTTTAACTTTAGATGATTCAGTCAGTTTGTAGGCAAGTGAACTTGGAACCAGCCTCCTCTTTTCTCTGGGTTTCATAGTTAGTCCATCAGAATATTGTGTCGGTCCTGTTCCCCATCCCAACCACGTCTTTGGTTTTAACATACTCATCTTTCATTTAGATTATCGGAGTATTGACCTAACTCATCATCCTGACTCCCCTCGACGATCTATTCTGATAGCAGCTAGAGCGATGCTTTAAGCATAAGTTTGATCGTATTACTTCCTTGCTCACTGTCTTTTAATCAGTTCCACACACATAAGTGAGTTTCAAGGTCTTACTGTGGTCCAGAAGACCATGCATGATCTGACTACTGTCTGTCTCTCTCATCACACTTCTTACTGCTTTTCCCTTTGTTCGTTCTGCTTCAAACACACGCGTCTTCTTGATGTTTCAAACACTTTTGTTTCTGGTCTTTATGCTTATTGTTCCTTCTTCTTTTCTTCCCCATGATAGTTGCATGTTTCAAATACTTACTTTATTCAGTTCTTCAGATATCTCTTTACTGGATAGGCTTGCTTGCCATCTTGTCTCAAATACATCCTGTCTCTCTCTGTCTTCTTGCACTGGTTTTATGTCATAACATATCCATCTTCCTCACTGGAATGCAAGCCTCATGAGGGCAGGGATGTGGCTTGTACACTCCCATGCCTGCAGCATCTAGAACAATGTCTTGCACATAATAGGTTCTTAATAGGTATTTGATGAATTGAAACAACCAACTCCAACTATAAAGCAAGCTACAGTGAAGATTGGGTAGAATGATGTGTGAAGTATTCTTTGGGGGCATATATCTAGTGGTGGAATCACTGGGTTGTGGAATACGGCTGCCTTCACCTTCACCAGCTGCTGTGAGAGTGCTGTCTAGACAACTTGTTCCAGTTCACACTCCCACTGGCTGTGTGTGAGAGTTCTCATTGTTCTACACTGTTACCAGCTCCCCAACATTTTGTTCTCACTTTTAAAAATTGTTGAGAGCTGGGCTCGGTGGCTCAGCCTGTCGTCCCATTACTTTGGAAGGCCAAGGTGAGTGGATTCCCTGAACCTGCATGTTCAAGACCAGCCCAAGTAATTTGGTGAGACCTCATCTCTACAGTAAGTCCAAAAATTAGCCGGGCATGGTAGCGCACGCTTATAGTTCTGGCTACTTGGAAGACTGAGGCAGAAGGATTGCTGGAGACCAGCAGATTGACACTGGGGTGGCCGTGAGTGTGCTACTGCACTCCAGCCTGGGTGACAGAGTTAGACTCCAACTCAAAAAAAAAAAAAAAAATGTTGAGGACCCCAAAGAGAAAAGTTTTGTTAGTGTGTTATATCTATCATTATTTACCTAACTAGAAAGAAATTTAAAAATACTTTATTAATTCATTTAAAAATAACAATAATAAATCCATTATTATATTTCCAACATATTAACAAAAGAAACTCTATTTTCCAAAATAAACAAATACTTCAAAAAGTGGTATATCTTTATATTGTTCAAAATCTCTTAAATGTCTAGCTTTGTAGGACACTTGGATTCTCATATCCACTTCTGCATTTGGTCTCTTGTGATATCACATGTTATGTTGCCTTGGGTAAACACAACACACTTAGAGAATGAGTGTGGGAGGGCAAATAACTTGTTATGATGTTAGTAATGGTTTAGGTAGCCAAAACCCGTGGAAAGGTCTCTAGGAACCCAGAGCTTCCTGGCTGTTGCTTTGCTGACTTGTGACCTGCGAATGTAGGATTTTTATTTAAATTTGTATATTCTCAATTATTGGTGAGGTTGAACATTTTTTTCATATCTTTTCATTTCTTGTTCTTTTGTGGATTGTCTGTAGACTTTTCTGAAATTAAAAAAAAAATTGGTGGCCAGTTCTTTGTCTAGAATGTGCATTGCCAATGTCATCTTTCTTAATATTTCAGACTCTTAAAATCCTTACTTATGGTGCTTCCTTCAGAATTGTTAAACATCAATGGTTTATTAATAGTTTCCCTTTTTTGTGTTTTGTTTTAGAGCTCCTTTGATGCTTTGAAGTCATAAAAATGTTCTTCTGTGTTTTTCACTAACAATTTTGGTTTTCATATCTACGTTCTTAATCCACCAAGAGTTAATTTTCCTATGGTGCATGAGAGGTTAAAATCTGTCCTGTCATTTTCCCACTCCACCAGTGGGGGACCACTTTATTGAACAGTAAATTCTTCCTCACTAATCTGTATTTCATTCTCTGCTAAGGTCAGAGTTCTCTGTCACCTATGTCCTTTTTCCTTCCACTTTTGTTGGTCTTTTTGAATGCCTCTGTCCATAATGCACTTAATTAATTATTATTAACTAAATAATATAACTAAATGTCTGAGCATATCCCTCTACCAAAAATAAAATATTGGTTGATTCTTTTCTATATTAATTTTACAACCAGAGATGATTTGGTTGTTACTCTGAAACTGTAAAATTGTACTGAATTTACAGATTGATTATATTTCTTGGAAAAGTTTTAAGCCTCATCTAATATATCATGTGCTAAGGTAGGTTCCAGATAGATTTAATCATTGATTCAACTACCTATTGCATCAAGACAAACAAGCAAAAACAACAATCAACTTCTACCCATTACAAAACAAAATCAACCAACCAAACAACCAAACAAACAAACAGAAAAATCAGAGGGAAATAACACATTTATCAAATTTTTGGAGAAGACTAGAATTTCTAATTTTAAAAGTCTTAGGAAAACAGTCTTCTAAGAAAGATTTATGGGTTTGGTGACTTCAAGCTTGTTAACATTTATATGTTAAAAAGACACACACACACACACACACACACACACACACACACACACACACACACCACACACACTTTAACAGTCCTCAGGTAGAAATATTGCTTTCAACGATATGTATGACAAGAGTTCATCGAGACTGATAAGGAAGCAAATAAAAAGACAGTTATAAATTATATCATATTTGGTTAACAAAGCATGACAAATCTTTAACCTTACTAGTAATAAAAAACCATTAAATGAAAGCAGTGGTAAAAGCTTGTTTATCCACTGAGATTGAATATTGTTGGCTTGGATGCATGAAATGTCTCAGTTCCACACGCTGCTGTTGGAAATCTAAATTTCCAATTCTTAAGGAAAGCAATTTGGCAGTGAGTATTAAAAACATACATTTTTTCATAGTTTCTGACTCAGTAATTCTACTTTGGGAAATCTATACTGGGGTGGTAATCTGGAATGAGCAAAATACTTTTCACAAAAAGATACTCACTGCAAGCTCTTTTTAAAATAAAATTTCAGGAGAAATCTAAATATCTAGCTGAAGCAAAAAGGTTAAATAAAAGTTAGTGAATATATGTATAGGTATTACATAGGTACTCACAGTGATGTTTATTAAGAATAAAATATGCTTATGCTATAAAGTTAAATGAAAAATGAAATATGAATAAATTTATACATAAGACAAAAACATTTGACAAAATAATACTCCTAATTTTTTCACAGTTGGTATATTTTTTATTTCAGTTTTTCTCAGTGTCAAAGTTGATTACCTTTTAAGTTTTTCCTGTTCTAGAATGTTGTGAGACTATCTGGTTAGTTGGCTTGATGGCTACCAAAGATATGGAATTATAGGCAATATTATCGCCATTTCAGTATGAAAAATAAAAACCTCTTGTATTTTTTTTACTTGAACCAAATTTTACTTAAGTATACATTCCCATGTTACCATTATACCACCATAATAAAAATGTTGTATTTCTGTTTTGTTACATTTTTATTTCAGCTCATCCTAGTGTCCAAAAGGTGGTGCTAGTATCATCTGCGTCAGATATTCCTGTTCAGTCTCATCGTACTTCAGAAATTTCAGTTCCTGCTGATCTTGATAAAACTATAACAGAACTAGCCGACTGGCTGGTATTGATCGACCAGATGCTGAAGTCCAACATTGTCACTGTCGGGGATGTGGAAGAGATCAATAAGACCGTTTCCCGAATGAAAGTAGGTACATAACATAAAGGCTTGTCATGGAAACGCCACAAACTGGAGGTAGACAAGCTCTATTTGAATCCCCCTTGTTTATCCTAAACTGTGATAGAATGAGGTTGAGAAAATGCCGTATCTGACAAACAGCCATCCACGACTCACTCCAAGGAATAAAACTTTTCTTGCATTTATACTGCTATGATAAGATCAGCCTTACTAACTTAAACTAAAGACTCAGTGTATTTTTCCAATCTAAAACTGATGCCATAAAGCCAGGCACATGAGTATAAATGCAAGGTTAGTGTTACATTTAATGTATGTCATGTGACATAGGATGATTTCCTAAAACACTTTTTCCACTTATATTTCATAGTGAGACTATGTAATTTCTGACTTTAGAAGTGAGAATCTCCCGACTGTAAAGTTGTTACGATACATATCTATCTAATAACAACTTGTAAAGATCTTTTTCCATATTTAGTGTGTGCTAGGTTCTTGGCTGTGTGTTATATAGCGATACTGACAAGAATATACCATATTGAAATTGGGAATGTATTACAATAAAATAATAGTAATGGCTATTGCTAACTTTTATTAGGTGCTTAATGTGTTCCAGATATTTTTCTAAGCATTTTACATGTATTATCTCATTACTTCCTCAACAATCTTAGGAGGTAGTTACTGTTTTTTTAACCTCACAGTGCCAATAAGCCCAAATTGAAGCAGAGACACTGAATGCATAGAAGTAGACAGATTGCTGTGGGACGACAGAGTCTAACAGAAGCCTTGAGGCAGGTACAAGCAACCTGTTGGGGGAGCCAGGAGGAGGAAGGGGATCACTTTTCTAAGTGATAGAAGGCAGACCATGTGGAATTTTGGCATCTGGAGATAAAGTGATGAAATTCCTAGAGTAGGGAATAGAGTGAATAAAGACATGGGGTGCAGAAGGCATGAAGGACACCAGGGCCAACATTTATTTGTGCAATAAAGAAATACAGTGGGAAGTAAGGCAGAAAAGGCAGATCAATTTCCCTTTGTGAAGGAACTTGCAGGCTTGGACTTTTAGTCTGTAAGCAATTGGCAAGCATTTTTCTTCCAATTTCTTTTTAGAATTGTGGCTGGGACTATATGACAACAATGCTTTTCTTTAGTTGAAGACTAGGATGGATTGGAGGCAAGAGATGCTTAAATCAAGGAAAAAAGCCCTTTCTGAGTGGCTAAGATGATGCTATTGCAATTAGCGGAAATAAGGAATAGAAGAAATGGAGTGTGAATGAGGGTTTGATTGATTTAGTTCTGGATGTGTTGTGTTGAGGCGTCCTTATGCCATTTAAAGGGAAGTGATCAGCATTCATTGAAATGGGCCCTGGGATTCAGGATGGGAAGTTGTGAGTGATCAATTTAGAAATAATGTTTGACACTGTAGGACTAAATGAAATCTACAAAACTTGTGCATTCTTACAGAGGAAGGGCTGGGAGAGAATCTTTTGCCACTATTTGTACTTGTAGATTGTGTTTTCTAGTTTTGCAACTGCTTGTTAGTTTTATACTGAAAACACATTATTTTTCTTGCTATTGTTACAATTTCTCCTATATTTATCAGTACTGAGAAACACTATCTAGAGTAGTAGTTTTCACATCTAAGATGATTTAATTTGTGGTTATTCCTATTTGCACTTTTTTTTTTTTTTTTTGAGAAGGAGTCTCACTCCGTCACCCAGGCTGGGATTACAGGCTTGAGCCACATTGCTGGGCCCATTAGTGCTTTTCTATATGTCACCCCAACCCTCTAGTTGTCATTAGTTTGTGTTCATATCTGATGCAGAGCAGATATGCAAGGTGTCAGCAGCAGCAATAACTGCTCATGTTTTCAGAGCATTTTTTAGTTTTCAAAGGGATTTTCTTAATCTAATTTCCTCAGACTTGCTATAACTGAGCTGTCAGTATGTTATTTCTTTTTGTGAAAACTAAAACACAGAGTGATAAAGTGCCTTGCCTGGTGACCCAGGTGGTAAGTGGAAGAACTGAAATTTGAACCCAGGACCTCTAACTCCAAATCTTACACTGTTTTTCTGCCATGTCACTGATGCCTCATTCTCTCGTAGAGGAGGAAAACAGCAACAGAGCAACAACAGAGACAACAACAACTCTGATGTCAGCAAATCTATTTTTAAAAATTATTCTTCCTGTACAGCTTATTAAACTATTTGAATAATCATTTCTACTTTACAGATTACAAAGGCTGACTTGGAACAGCGCCATCCTCAGCTCGATTATGTTTTTACATTGGCACAGAATTTGAAAAATAAAGCTTCTAGTTCAGATGTGAGAACAGCAATCACAGAAAAGTGTAAGTTTTTTAGAAAAAATTACATATCATCAGCCATTTTCCTTGAAAATAGTGACACACATTTTCAAAGATAATTCAACTAGAAAGTAATATTGTTTAATATTTGATACTTTTTATTTATAAAGAAATGTATAACTTTCCCTTATTTTTATTGTTTGTGAACATTATTACAGTTACCTTATGAATTCCTTAAGTACTGGCATTGTTATTTTTAAGCAAATCAGTTACATATTGGGCTTTACTTTCTTAAGTTAGGATTTCTTTTAAAGGAATAAAAAACCCCCAAAAGATAGAGAACCCGTAAGAATGCAAATCTATTCTCCCACTGCACTTTATTTACTGAAATCAGATCTTGCCACATCTTTTAACTCACCTTAAAATTCATTCCACAAATATTTATTGAGCAACTACTATGTGCTTGTGTGTCTAGTACTAATTTGGGGGATATTTTAGTTAAAAATGAGATAAAACAAAAAGTAGTCATTCAAACAATAGCAAACAAAAATTCCTGTTTGGGTTTTCTTGCTAGCTCAGAAGCATCTGTTAAATCTGGTGGTATGCAAGACACAGTCTAAATTCTCAAGAATGACATCTGGGGCCTGTCGCAATCTGCTCTCATTATCCCTTCTCTCACTTCTGTCCTCTACCTGATCTGTGACTATTCTGTACTATATATACTCTTTAAAACGTCCTGACATTTCCTAGTCTCCTTACCTCTGTTCATGTTTTTTTTTTCTCTCTTGGCCTTTTCTTTCCAGGTGAAATTCTACTCATCAGCTAAAATATCACCCCTTTTGTGAAGTCGTTCCCACCTCTTTTCATCCTCAGGGAACTATATTTTCTATCTTTAGTTCCTGCTTTGGCCTTTCCCCCATAACTTTATTACAGATCGCATAGCTTCTTTAATTCTCTCTCTCCTCCATAGATGGTGAATATCCACCTTTCTGGCCCTTGAACCCTTCACAATGCCCAATACAAATGAACTACTTAATAAATATTGTGGCAAAATATAAACTGGAAAGATAAAGTCTAATCTTTCTCAAGGGGGAAAATCAACTATGACTCTTGTAGAAAGTATGTTTCTGTTCCAAAGTAAATGTGGTAGTAACAAGGTTATTTCAGGAGATGAGTTAGCAAAGAACTTTTAGTGTCTGGCAGTATTAGCTTATTTTTACTAAATAAACCGTCATCCTTCTTTCTCGCTCCTTTTTTTTATTGGTTGATGGATGGTGCCTATTATGGAACTTTGGAGTGATCAAGTTTCCACTCAGAAGGCGGGGTACTCCTCTGCTTTAGTGATACCATACTATTTACAAAGCCACCTCTAGTTTGCTTTCCCTTTCTTTTTTTTTCATCACCTTTCTATTTGTCCAAGACTTCTTTCAAAGTTTTTTATAAGGCTTTTCTTCTCCGGAATGTCTTCCTTTTTCTATTGAATACTCTGTTTTTCTTTTCCTTTTTGTATGTGTACAGAGGTTCCATAGTCTTCATTGCTTCTCATATGAAAAACTCTTCTCAGCTGTAGTGTACTACCAATAGTTACCTGTTTTTAGCATTTACCCTGAATAGGATAATTTACGTATTTTAAATGATAGATCTGTGATGTTTACTGTTGCTTGATGTCTTTAGTTTTATTTAAAGTTTTATATATTCAATGTTTAAGGATTCTATTAGTAATAATTGGTCATAAGTACTTTAGTAACTTTTAACGGACAAGTAGAACATTATGATAAATTTGTCATCTCTTTCCTTAAGTTAAAAACTTTAGCAATTTATCTAAACTGCTAAACAAGGTAGCATAAACACATAATCTCACTGAGCAGTTTTTAAGAATGATGACATGTAAGTATAATTTACAGCCTTCTGAACAATCTTAAGTTGATAGCTTTTATGGTTTACTCTAACCATATATTATCCCAAGAATTTTGCCAAAATACTCCATGATAGCTCAGCTGCAGTGTTATCTTGTAGTTAAATTCTTCTTGGGCCTTGTACTTCACTGTAGTCTTTCAGTCTGTCTGACACCCAAAGCGTCTTCTAGCAGTGTGTTTTTAACCTTCTACCTGCTTATTACCAATGGGCTCCTGCAGATATTCCAACTTATTGTTTACTCTTACTTCAGTCCAAGATGCATAAGCTACACTGAAGTAATTAATCAAAAGTTTAAGTTTCCTTAGATCTGTATTTCCTTAACTCCATGTTAAAAATAGAAAAAGTTTGGTTTTTTCTACCATCTTTTTTTTTTTCTCATCCCTTTTCTATTTGTCAGGGACAGAAAGTGAAAATGAGAGGAGGAGGACTATAGAGAAACAACAATCAAAAGAAGGAAGGAAAACAGCCAATAGGAATATTGGCTAATGGGTACACATAGAACTTGAATCTACCTTACTTGTAGTGTTGCTCTTGAACCTGAACATCTAAAGATGCTTACTTTTAAGCTACAATAGAACAGATGTGAAAATATCTTTAATAGTTCATTTTCTTTTAAAATCAAGACTACCTTAGCGAAATCTCCTTTGAGGGTAACTCCTGACTATATCTCTGCCTTAAAAGTTCCATCATGAAACAATGTTAGACTCTACCATCATCAAACCAGGTTCAATAAATACAAAATTAAATAGAAAATTATTTTCTTTATACTTTCTTTGCTACATCAGTTTATAATAGGAGTTGTGTTTATTGTACCATGTTTTAGTGCGTTTAGAATAGCTTTTAATCCAAGATTTTTTTTTTCCTCAAGAATAGTTTCAGAAATATATCTATTATCTAGTATGGTGATATGTATTAAAATTCCTTTAGAATGGATTTATCAATTTTCCTCCTTTCTTTTTTGTTTGTAGACTTATTTAGGATAAGTTTGATATCAGGTTTTTTTTTTTTTTCCTGAGAGTTACTTTTTGGTACTTTTTTTTTTATAATGCTACCCCTAGTGGAAAAGGTGAAGAACCAGTGGGATAGCACCCAGCACGGTGTTGAGCTGCGACAGCAGCAGCTCGAGGACATGATTATTGACAGTCTTCAGTGGGATGACCACAGGGAAGAGACCGAAGAGCTTATGAGAAAATATGAAGCTCGGCTCTATATCCTTCAGCAAGCCCGAAGGGATTCACTTACCAAACAAATCGCTGATAACCAAGTAAGATTCACTTGATATTTTTGTATCATTTTGTTGGATGAACTTGTTTTTTCTGTTAACTGTAATTCTTAGGACTCTTGTCATGGTACATTCCTAAGTTCTTAGGATACATATTGAAATTTATATGAACAATTTGATTAGGAATGTTTTTGAAAAATTTCTATGGACAGAGCAAATAGGAATGTGCTGTCTCCTAGATTTTTAGTTCACTGACTTTTTGCAAGTGGAACACACCCATGAGCCAGCATCTAGAAACAGAACATTTTCAAGATTCTAGGAATTTTTTTTGCTTCCTTCCTTCCTTATCTTGAAGTTTATTTTTATTTATAAAATTTCCTGAGACTTTCATTTGAGCACTACTATAGTGAGCAGATCAAGTAATATGTCAGTTTAGTTTCTTTTGATATCTTTGTTTTTATTTTTATATTAAGAGACAAGGTCTTGCTCTGTTGCCCAAGCTGGGGTGTAATAGCACTATCAATAGCTCACTGCAACCTTGACCTCCTGTTCTCAATGGATCTTCCTGCCTCAGCCACCTCAGTAGCAGGATCTACAGGCATGAACCACCACACCTGGCTAGTTTAGCACATTTTTTTGGTAGAGATGATGTCTGGCTATGTTGCCAGACTGGTTTGGAACTCCTTGCCTTAAGTGATCCTCCCACCTCAGCCTCCTAAGTAGCTAGGATTATAGGCATGAACCACCACACTCAGCCCTCTTTTAAAACCTTTTTAATAAAACTGTTTTATCAGTTTCATAATACCAAATACTTTTATGGTGATGAGTTTGGCTATGGAGTTAATAATAATGAACACCTATGATTATTTCAAAGTGCTACTTTAGATTTTTCTCTATAATCATTAAAATATTCTTGATTGGGAGATTGTAGTTGTGAGGTTATATTTTGTGTAACATTTATTTACCATTCAGCTAGCCTAAGATGAAAGTGTGTGTTTGTGAATAATATAATAGAGAATATGTAGGAAACAAAATCTAAAACATGGAAGTATGTTTTTATTCTTCACAGATGTAGGTTTTCCTTGGTTACAATTTGAAAAGCCAGTGGCCAGGTGTACTTGTTTCCAGATCATCCTCTGTGTTTATGACTCAAAAGTAATAGCAAAGCCCTTGGACACTTACCTAGAGGAATACAATTAAAAGTGATAGCAATGTTTCAATCATCATCTTAGAATATTCTTTTCTAATCACCAGTGTGGTTTTTTCCTTCTGATACCTCAGGGTGAATTTTTCTTCCCCAGTTGCTACAAAAAGCATTATAGAAACATTAAAGCATTGTCATTTAGATTTCATGGGGGAGTATCTTGATTCAGAAACTCTCAGAGGTTGAAAAACTGTGTCAAGGAACCAGTTCTTGTGGACAAACTCATTGTCAATGTGTCCACTCAAGCAGATTCTCAGCAAACCTTGCCTGACTGCTTGATCTAGTCAAGCAGTTAACTGCGTAAGCACACACAGTGATCAAGGGGCAAGAAATGGAAGACTTCCATATTGTTTGCTCTTGGCATTTCTTCAAGCACTTGTAGAGGAGCTCTCTATGTGTTCATTCCTATGTGACGCATGTTCCTGTAAGGGTCAGATGTATAGTGGAAAGAATGAAAAAGACAAATGATTTGAAGAAGTAAAATATCTCAAAGAGAAAAAAATAATCTTTTAATATCATCCTCTATTTTTCTTTTCACATCTATAATTATTTTAGGCTTACATACAGAATTTGCGCCCTAATCTATTTTCTTCTGTGGTTACTGTGTCTAAAACATGTTAAAACCTGCTGGGAGTACCATTGTTTCATAATACTAGTTACTAAGTCACCAGGTCTAACAAGTACACCTGAACTTGCACCTTAGATATTGCTTCAAGAACTTGGTCCTGGTGATGGTATTGTCATGGCGTTTGATAATGTCCTGCAGAAATTGCTGGAGGACTATGGGAATGATGACACAAGGAATGTGAAAGAAACCACCGAGTACTTAAAAACATCCTGGATCAATCTAAAACAAAGGTAACTCTAAGGTTCTGGCAGGTGGATGTATATTGTCAAGTTGAGAATTTGATTGGTTTGATTTTCTCGTGGAAATATGCCAAATATGTGACTAGTACAAGTTCATTTCATTATTTTTTCCATTTTTATATTATGACGTGCTGAGTGAACATTATCATACTTAGTATAGAATATATATTTATACAATATCTACTTGAATTCCTACAATGGAGATTTTTTTTTTTTTTGAATAAACCTAAACCTTGTCAATGATCATTTTGTGTGTTCCGGTTTTCTTATGCCTTTCAATAGTATCTAAAATACATTTTGTAGCACTCTGATGGTAAGGAGTGCAGGTATTTACTCATGTATCAGGGCTATATTTTCTCTAATAGTAGTTACAATAGTGTGCTATTTGGCTGGGGCATCCTTACCTGAGGTCTAGACACATATGGATCCAACACTAGACCCCTGAAAAAATGTGTAATTAGGGTTTCAACTAATTTATCTTTTCTTCCCATTACTCTGTTTAGTTAGTATATTCAGAACAACCTAAAATAGCATAGGTGTTTACAAGAGATTTTTCTGCCACTTGAACACCTAGCATTTGAGGAACTGTAAACAGTGGTTAGCATTTCTTTAAGATTGCATATTCATATTCATCATTAGTTTAAAAAAGTGTTTACTTTCTGCATAGTAATGGGAATGTCTGAATCTAAGTGAAATTACACACATCTTTATCTATTAAAATGCAACTGTCTTAAAGCTAATTTGATATCAAAACATATTTATTTTGTAGTGAATAAAATGGATAATAGAGTACATTATGGTTATATATTACTGATAGTAAAATATGGCCAAGCATTTAATAACTGTTTGACATGGATGAATTTCATACATTTCCAGAATGTTATTTGAGTTGGAATCTCTGAAGTAGTTCTAAAAACTCGAAGAAGAGTTTATGAGGGCAGGGTGTGAACCTGAATGTGTTGCTGGATATGTTCAGGATGCTAGAAAAAAGAAGGCTGGTTTGGCAAGTACAAAACTTGACAAGTAGTTAAAACAGATTGACTACAATATTGATCTTTCTAGCATTTTACTGCAACTTTTCTCTTTTATTGTAATAGATTATTTGTAAGGATACCATAGTAGGGCGGGGAAGAAGATGAACTTAAAACAGTTTTAACCTTAAGAGAGATAGTCCTTAAACATACTTTATCTCTGTGTTTCCAACAATTCCGTTTATGAATAAGAGTTAGAATTTTCTTTTGTTCTAATTGATACTAGAAAAATTGATCACTTAGAAATGTGTTGCCTGCTTTATTTAGCACCACCAATCTTTTTTTGTTTTTGCTTTGCAAATGTTTTAAGACAGCCTACAATAGTAGTTAGGTTAGATGGAATAAGCAATTAAAAATGAATTATATTCCAAGGTGATCTTTCATTTATCATAGCTAAGACAACCACAGAATTCTGAATTTTTTTTTTCATTATAAGTGGTTGTTCTTGTTCTATTTTCTTTCTGAATTTTTCTTGAAAATAAGTAATTATGTGAACCTTTAGATATGATGGAGATATGTTATCTATAAAGCAGGAAAAATAGAATAAAACTGGCTCACAGGATCCCTTTATGAATGACAGCTAGTCTCTTTTTAACACAATGATATTTACAATTGTTAATTTTTCTAAATGGATATCGTAGAATATCCAAATCTTTCATTTTTTTTTTAAACAAAATATGTGGACCTGTATTTGACCTTTTTTTTTTTATGTGGAATTCTTTGTGTTATTGTTGCAAAAATGGAATTTAAGAGATGTAAATAACCTTCTGTTTCGTCTAAAGCAGTGTTTCTTACTTTTTAAAAAGAATTATTGCTTCCCTAAGAAGCCTTTTTAGAACCCCCCACCATGAAATTTTAACACTTTGATATACTGTATACCATATGGTTGTACTTTATGTATAAAAAGAGGCAATGTTTTCTACCCCTTTCTCCCCAAAATAACCATTTATATCACCTCTGTTGAGAATACATAATCTAATCTAATGTTCTCAGACCCAGAGAAGTTAAATGACATGTTCAAAGTCACAGAGCACAGCTGAGATGATATTTTTTGATATTAAATGCTGGTAATGATCTTTATGCTCTGAGATTTGAAGAATTAATAGTAAATTGATCAGGCTGCTATGCTTTGTGAGATTTTGTGCTTTGTTTATAGTATATAAACTTTGTTGACTATGTTTTCAATGTCAGGTACTGTGCTGAGCTCTTCACAATGCATTATTTCATTTAATCTTCATAATGACCGTAGAAGACAGGCAGCATTTTCATCAATGTTATATCAATGAATAAACTGAAGTACAGAGAAGTTCAGGAATTACTCAAGATCACACAACTCATAGCGGTGTAGTGAGGATTGAAAATGAAGCCTTTTTGGCTGTCCCCTCAGACTCTTACTTAAAAAAAAAACAAAAATGGTTTCATTTTTCTTCATTGAATCAGAATGTCAACTATTGCTGGTGACTGCTCTGTGTACCTTCCTCTTAGATCTGTCTAGTGATTCTGCTTAGTGGTTCGTGTCTGTACTGAGTTTAGAAACCACATCACATTAACGATATGGGGACCTCTTTTATTAATAATGTAACACGTTCCAGTACGTGGCCATTGGGCCCACTGTAATGTCTACTGAGAAACCTTTTACTGGAGCTTTGCTCTTAGCTTCCAACCTATTCTGTATATATATATCATTGTCAGCCAAATTCTGGAGGGGTGAAGGGTTTTTATGCTTGCATATGGAATACTGTTAGTGTAAAGTTTAATATCAGCTTTCAAAGAAGATGTTTTGTATGAATTGCAATTGGCCTAAGTAATTTGGCTATTCACAGTTACAGGTCTACAATCCCTTATCTGCAATGCCAAAAATCCAAAAAAGCTCTGATAACAGAGAGCTTTGAATTGACAGGAGGCTATTTATTATAGTCTATTTATTCTGCTTTGTGTGAGTAGCCTTGCTCCTAGCTGAGAAATTTCATATATTTGATTGCTTTCCCTAAGCCGGCTCCAGGGAAACAGGTAATATGGATACTTTCATAATATTAGTTTTCTAATTACAGGAAATTCTTAATTCCAAAACACAAATAACTCTTGATATTTTGAATTTTGTGAACAGCAGGCCTGTCTCTAATGTTTTTAACTAATCTTCATATCTTGACCACTGTTTTTTACTCATGACGTTTTTACCCCTTCTGTCTATTAATACCAATTAACTTTTTTTTTTTTTTTAGCACTAGTTGAGATTGTGGTAGCTGAAATATGCATTTAGTAACTTTTTGGAGGACAGATTTCTGATTTGGGACTGTAATGTTATTTTAGCCATTTATATAGGCACTATAGGGCTAAAATAACATATATGTATAGAAACACACATCCGTGTATACACACACAGAGTTATCTATGCTGAAGTATTATAAAGGAAGTGAAATAATATAACTGTATGCTATAAAGAGTTTCTTATAAGCTACTAATTACTATACAGTTTTCTAGTTGTCCTTATCCTCATGAAGTCATATTTTGCTTTGTCTGAGGTGTTTGTAGGTTTGCACAGGCAGAACCAAAAGCCTGCTGGGTATGGTATCTGGCACTCGTTGGTTAAAAATCCCAAGTTATGCACTCACCTTCAGTATGAACCTCTGGCAAGTTATTGTAACTCACTGAGTCTCCATTTTCTTGTTCTAAAGTAAGTAGAGAGCTTGTCTAGTGTGTAGGATTATTGTGAGCTCAGAAGTTATGTGAGAAATTTCTAAGTACATGGTATATACTCAAGGAAAGCCTGCCCAGATTATCATCATCTGCCCTGTCATATTATGTCTTTATTATAAATTCACTGCCTTAGTCTTCTGCACAGTACTTTCTATGATTAAATTAGCGGGATGTTGAGTCATTGTTGGTTGTTTGTCTATAGTCATTTTGAATACTTGCTACTTAAATCAATGGTAAACTATTTGATTATCTGCTTTACCAAATGCAGTATAAATATTTAGAATTTTTATTACCAGATGAAACCTTTTAGAAAATGTAATTTTCTTGGTTAGTGAAACCATCACAATTGCTGAATTTACCTTGCATTTAAGTCTAAGTATCTTGAGTAGAAGAAAAGATATAGAATCTAAAAAGACACAATTATTTCATGTGGGAGCCACAAATAAAGATTTTGCCAGTGGTGGAAGTTTATTTTCTTCTTTTGAAATGATATTGTCTTTCTCCTTAGTGTTAATGAATATTAATAATGACCTGCTGGACATGTAGAATGTACATGGTTTTCAAGGGGTTATTTTAGTAATGAATATACTAAAGACTGAATTTGTGAAACTCTTGAATTTTATGAAATAGTTAGGTTCCAAAAGTTTAAATTTTCTTTTGATTACTTTCCCAGTTAATTTTGTTGTATATTTTGTTTGTATATTGTTACTACTTTTTCTCAGTAGTGATTGTTTACTGTCCCTATCGATTAATGAAAATGAAGTGCTTTTCTTTTTTTTTTTTGAGTTGGAGTCTCACTCTGTCACCCAGACTGGAGTGCAATGGCCGCTCCCGGCCATCACAGCCTCGACCTGCTGTGCTCCAGCGATCCTTCCGCCTCAGCCTTCCGAGTAACTGGAACTACAGGCGTGCGCTACCATGCCCGGCTAATTTTTGATTTGTTGTAGAGATGAGGTCTTGTCAAGTTGCCCAGGTGGGTCTCGAACCCGCGGGCTCAGGCAACCCACTCACCTCGGCCTCCCAAAGTGCTGGGATTACAGGCTGAGCCACCGAGCCCGGCCATAAAGTGCTTTTCTTCAGCATTTATTCATTCGTATTAATGGTCAATTTCTTTTAACGGTGATCAGTAGCCAAAACTCAGATTGGGATTGTTTCCTAAGGCCTGAAATCAACCAGGCTCAACCTTTGAGGTCCTAAAATGAATGCTACAGCAGCTGTCATTCTCAAATCAATGAGCTTAGGTGAAAAGTACAAGTAACCTTATCCTTTTACCCTGTCCACCAACGTGAGGTATGGAGATTTGGGTCAGTCAACTTGATTTATCCTCTCAGAAGCTTACTTCTTTCCCTGAAATTCACCTTTAGTTTTCAACCTGTTTCTTTTATTTTTATTGCTAGCATTTCACATTTAGTTTTTTCTTCCAATCTGGAAATACAACTGGCCAAGAAGAAAAGTATAAAAATTATACTCTTCTGTTTTCCTCTTCTGTTATGTTGTTTTAATATTTCAAGTACCATTTTATTGCCTTAAAAAAAGCTACCAACAGTCTCTTTGTGATATATGCCTATGAATGCTAATGCTTTTATTTTATTAAATATCAAGCTCGAGCATGCAGATATTATCTTAGTATGTTTAGCTCCATATTTTAAAAAAAGTGCTCTTTGTCGGTGCTCTTAGTCTGTTTTTAGTTTTCATTTGCTCCTTTTTCCATTAATTAATTAATCAATTAATTCAATGAGTGTTTATTTAACTTATCTTCCAAGTTCTGTGATCAGCCCTGAAGAGTTAACCATAAACACACCCTTATCTGTCCCCAGGAACCTTATATTGCTTAGGGGGAGCCATGTAGTAAATAAGAACATAATACATAATTGTAGGAGATTGTTTTAGAAGGGAAACTAAAGAGGTACTGTGTAAGAAAAAGACTTAATTAACTTGTGTCCGTTTAGAAAGCATAACTTAGAAGGTGGCATTTGAGCTGATTCAGAAGGTTAAGAAGGAACTATTCGTAGAAGATTCCTGAGTTAACAGCAAATATCAAAGTCATGAGGCAGGAAGGAGCATAGAATGTGGCTGAAATATAATGAATAAGGAGGCAAGGGCTCAAGATGTGGTATGGAAGGGAGGCAGAGGCCACATTATGCTGAACTTTGTAAGACATGAGAAGGAGTTTGGGTATTAGAAGTGAAGTGGGAAGCTATTGGAATTATTAATGAAGGGAATGACACTGTGTAATTTATTAAATTCATTAAAATTTAATCTCTCTGGATCTTATGTGGAGAATAGATTGTAGATTTCGGATTCACTGAATTGAGAGAGGCTGTAAGAGTTTTGGAAGAAAAAATTTAAAATTGTGTTCTGACATATTTGAGATTTCTATTAGATATCTAAATGTATAGATTAAATAGCTAATTGGGTATATGAGTCTTGAACTCAAATGTTCTGGACCTCAGATATGATTTGGAGAGTTCTCATCATTTGTAATGGATTTTACACATGCAGGATTGGATGAGACCATCATGGCAGGAGGAAAGGTGGAGAATTGGAGAGCATGCTTGAATGAGTCCATAGGGCATAGGATTTGGTGATGGAGCAAAAAAGGAGGAAAGTGCAAAAGGTACTGGGAGAAAATTTCCAGTGAAGTAGAAAATCTTAGATTTGTTGTTTTCAGAAGTGCAGGGAAGAGAAAATTTCTTAGAATGGAGAGAAGAGAGAGAATATTTCTAAAAGAGAACTATCCACTGTGTTGAATTAGGCTGAGTAATCAGATAAGATGACACAAAGCTGTTCTGGGTGTTCCACGGCTTGAAGATTCCTGGTGATTTTTAAAAGAACAATTTCAAGGAAATGACCAGGCTAGAAGATGGAGAGTGAGGAGAGGGTAAGGAAGTAGAAACAATTTGTGGAAACAACTTTAGGGGAAGTTTGTTGTGAAGAGACTCAGATAGATTGGACAATACTAGGTGGATGTTGTAGGATAGAGTTGATTGACTTTTATTTTAAGATGGTTTATAGTAAAGCATGCTTATGAGAATGATCCAATAGATGAGAGACTGTAATTAAAAACAGAGGAGACAAAGATAGGAGAGCAGGAAGACTTTGAGTAGATAAGAAGGTAAACTTTGGAGAACTGAGTTTCGTAAAAGCTGAGATGTTTAAAATGCAATGAGAAAATGAGTCCAGACGCACTTGGACTGAAACCTTAGTAATGGGAAGATGAAAGACATACAAAGACTGAATGTTCTTTATGATCCATACAGTGTGCTGTCGGACAGGTTGGAAGTAGGACTGAGAGAGGTGGGAAGAAAGACAGTTGAATGTAAAAGCAGAATCTTGGTGAGTGGGACGGAGAGTTTCCTAGGGAAATTTTGTAGTATTGCTGGTCAATGATAAGTGCCTATGTGTGACTATAATATTAAATGTAAGGTGAAGGTAGCTCTATTGAAGTATTCTTTAGCAGTGTTCATCTACTTTTAGGCATGTAGAAAGAATGCAGATGAAAGGTAAGTGACAGGGAGTGAGGACGGGGGAGGACTTTGGAAGGGAGAGACCAGGGTTGTCTGTAGTACATGATGGTGTCTAATATGTTTCTTTCTTTGGGTGGTGTATTCCCTCACTAGAATTGAGGCTTGGCAAACAAATCTGGAACTGAATTTTAGACTCTACTTACCCATCAAGGCAGTGATAAATATAAATAACATTTATAAAGTAACAAAATTACCCTTTGAAGGTACTAATTGACAGACTTAAAGAATTGTTTCATTGTAAGTTGTATGTAGCATCAAGCCACCAATGCTACTATTTTCCATCCTAAAATTAGAAATAAATATATTTAAATCTCATATCACTATAAAGGTCACCTTTTGAGTAAACCAAAATTTAGCAACACGTATTACTGAATTTCCTAAGATGCTTTTTCCCATTAAAGCCTTAAAAAAAGGCATGTCTATAACCATATTCAGTGATCTTGAATCTGTAACTCAGTATATGAACATAATGGATAAATGTCTTGTGCTTTAAAATCGTAGGATTTGACTGGGCTCGGTGGCTCAGCCTGTAATCCCGGCACTTTCGGAGACCAAGGTGAGTGGATTGCCTGGGCCCATGGGTTTGAGATCAGCCTGGGCAACTTGGCAAGACCTTGTCTCTACACCAAATAAAAAATTAGCCTCTACTCTAAATAAAAAATTAGCTGGGCATGGTAGCACGCACCTGTAGTTCCAGCTTCTTGGAAGGCTGAGGCGGAAGGATTGGCACAGTCCTTCAGGTCAATGCTGGGGTGGCTGTGAGCATGCCACTGCACTCCAGCCTGAGCGGCAGAGTGAGACTCCCACTCCAAATAATAATAATAATAATAATAATAATAATAATAATAGTATTAGTAGGATTTTGCCTGGAAGATGGGCAAACAATGGCCTAGAAGTAGCAGTGGGGCAAGGAGTACTTTTATTCCAGCTTCTCACAGTGAAGCATAAGGAATCTGAAAGAAAAAAGAAGAAAAACTTTTAGAAACATTTACAGGGGAATTGATGGCCCTAGAGAAACCAATTCCAGTAAAGGCAGGATGAAGGGATTGATCTGAGGAGAATGAAGAGAGTACAGAGAAGTCTGCTGATCATAGAAGAAGAACTCTGGGGCATGAGGAAAGAAGGGTTTTGGAGGCAGATTGGAGCAGATTGGGGAAGGTATTGAGTAGTATGAGAATCTTGGTCTAATATTGGTTGACTAATGAAGACCAAATGTCTGGTAGTGACTTAGCTACAAGAGAAATAGGATGTGGTGAGATAAATCTTCTCAAGGAACTAGCTCTATGGTCTTGAGTAGTTATTTACTGATGATGGCAGCTCCAGGGAGAGCTGCTCCTTTGAGTTACACAAGGCCGTGGGCAAGTATCAAGGGGCAGTGGTGAGGTTGTGGTGCGTGTGGGGGCTCCTCTCTTGAGCTTCCTGAGTGATATGGCATAAGCAACTTTGGACAGAGACTTCTTAAATCCCATGATTTTTAAAAAAAAATTTTAGACAGGGCCTTGCTCTAGTCCAGCTGAAGTGTAGTGGGGTGATCATAGCTTCCCTCAACCTCGAACTCCTGGGCTCAAGCAATCTCCCATCTCAGCTTCCCAAATAGCTGGGACTATAGGTGCATGCCACCACAGCCAACTGATTTTTTTTTTTTTGGTAGAGATGGGATCTGTCTCTGTTGCCCAGGCTGGTCTCGAACTCTTTCTGCCTCAGCCTCCCAAAGTGCTAGGATTACAGTGGGAGCCACTGTGCCCAGCCCCGTGAAGTGAATTTTTAAGTGTCTTGGTAATAATCCAACCTCTTTGTATCAAGGATTGGTCATCAATAGACCCTAGGTCTGTAGGAATATCTGCAGTGATTAATTCTTCATATTGACTGCATTTTACCCAAAGCATGCTTTAATATATTTTCCAGAAAAATGTTATTTATAAAGGAACAAAATTACCCTTTGAAGGTACTAATTGACAGACTTAAAGAATTGTTTCATTGTAAGTTGTATGTAGCATCAAGCTACCGATGCTACTATTTTCCATCCTAAAATTAGAAATAAATATATTTAAATCTCATATCACTATAAAGGTCACCTTTTAAGTAAACCAAAATTTAGCAACACATATTGGTGAATTTCCTAAGATGCTTTTTCCTATTAAAGCCTTAAAAAAAGGCATGTCTATTTGTATTCAAATACTTTTTTGACCAATGATGAGCACATGCATACTTGTTTAAACAGTGTATTATATCTTTTAGCTTAAACTATTTAGTATTTTTAACATCTCTAAAACAGCGTTTTAAACAGGCAGTTATGTAGGTGGCCTTGTTTCATTATGTTACAAAATGACTCTAGGCTATAGCATATCGTAGCTACTTTTATTACAGATATCTCTTTAAAAGCTAAGAGTTTATATTTTAAAAATTCTAGTTTCCTTTAATATAAACTATTATAAATCTGTCACCCATGGATGTTCTTAAGTCTTTTATGGGAAGCTATTTATATTTTCAGTCGGTGCCATTTCTTGCAGTAAAGATTTTTATAGTTACTTCTTCTGTTTGAAGTAAAAATTATTTTTGCTAAAGTTATCCTAATGTTGTATATTTTAGATTTTTAGCTTATCTTTATTCTTCATGATTTATAGATTTAAAAAAGATGTTTTAAAAAATCTTTGTCTTCCAGCCATACATTTCTAAACTTAAAATCACGTCTTTTTCTTATGATAGGATTTCTTCTCTTGTCTTCTCTTGTCACATTTCTCAGGACTTCCTCCTGTCCTGTTCTGATCTTTCCTGAGACATAGCAATCAGAACTGCTAAATAAAAAAATTTACATTGGGAATCATAGATTACTTTAAGTTCAGTGCTGGGTCTGATCTTAGAAAGCTTCCACATTAATGCTCCTCACCTTTTTGCAGTCTGTACACCACTCATCTATTCCCATCAGTAATCTCTCATTTACATGCAGCAGTTTTTAATGAAGCCGAATTTGAAGCTGGGAATAGAAGTGAGAATGGAGGAGCTCTTCTTGCAGGTTTTATAATCCCTGTGATGGATTATGTAGTTTTAAAAGGCCCCCTGGAGATTTCAAAATGGGTCTTTTACTCTCTAGCCCAAGCTCCTTATTTTAAGAATGAAAAAAATAAATTGGAGGTTTGAAATTGATCCCTAGCCATATAGCTAGTCGAAGGCAGAGGTGGTAGAATAGGTTGTTTTCTTCTGACAGTAGTGTACAAATGGCATGAAAGGTAATTTATAAGCCTGTGTGGTAAAGTGTGCATATATATTCTTTTAGTGAGTTTTTTGCCTGATGATATTGTTATAAATCTTATGAAATTCTTTGAAAATGGATAAAAGAATCTTGTAATATTGAGTGTACCATACTTTCCGTGGATCTAAGTTTTAAAAAATAAGAAAAAATAATCTGGAAGCTGGAGGGAACTAATATAGTTGAACTATATTCTATTAGAAATTTCATATAAATTATATTAATTTCAAAAATCAGACTATGAGTTAACATAGATACACTATGATTATAAATTTAGGACTGTATATTCATGATAATAATATGAAGCCCATTTGGACAGCTGTAAGTAGAGTTGAGTTTTCAGTATGTTCATTATTTTTAATAGTTACGTTCATGATAAAAAAAATTTGACACTGGGTACATGTGCATTTAAAACTTCTCTGGACACTTATTGTTAAATTGTATATTTGCATGTTATAAGCAAAAGTAATTTCCTAATATTTCATATACAAGGTTAGGGAACTTATAATTTATTGAGTGTTTACTGGATTTTGATACATTTATGTGTGTATACCTAATTTTCTCCACAAAATATTGCTACAGGGAAGATGTTATTCCTGTTGTATTAGTTTATTCAATAAATACTTGTTGAATAGCTACTGTACATAAGCCCTGAGGATATGAGGTGCATTGATGATTTGGAAGCTTCTAACAGACAAGAAAATAATTGCTTACAGTCACGATCAGGGATATATTGAAGGAGGCGGAATAACAGTCCCCAAAGGTGGAATGATGTTTCCAGATTATCTGGGCAGGCCTGTCTCATCCTACGAGACCTTAAAAGTGGAGGAGGAAGTAGGAGAGTGGGTCAGAGAGATGTGATATGAGGACTTCACCCTCTGTTGCTGGCGTTGAAGGTTAAGGAAGTGGCTATGAGTCATGGAAATATGGCCGCCTCAAAAGCTGGGAAAGGAAAGGAAAGGAATTCACCCATAGAGCCTTCACAAAGAAATTCAGCTCTGCTGATTAACTTGATTTTAGTCCAGTAGAGACCTGTGTTAGACACTAACCTATTGAACTATAGGATCATACATTAGTGTTGCTTTAAGCCACTAAGTTGGGGGTAATTTACTACAGACAGCAGCAATGGAACACTAGTAAACCTGGCAGGGGAAATGATGGGATGCTTTGGGAAAGGTACCATAGGTTTAGAAGTTATTAAGATTTGGAAGCTTAATAGAAGTTAACAAAGTGGGAAGGGGAAAATTAGACGAGGTTGGGGGCAGGGGGAGAGAAGAGGAAGGATATTTAAGGCTTACAAAAGTAAAATGTAAAGCTCTGGATGTGACGGGGACTGTGACTTCTTGGAGGATTAGTAAGTGGTTCATTTTTGTAGATAAATAATACATGAAACTTGGAGTGATGAGATGATTCCTGGGGAGGTGAGCATAGGTCAGATCATGCAAAACCTGTTGTGTCGAGCAAAATTTAGGGAGGATGGAAATGATGCTTAAGGAGACAAGGCAGCTTGCTCAAGCTTTCATGGCTGGTTAGTGGTAGAGCCTTGTCTGCCTGAATCCAAAACTCAGTTATTCTGTTCTTATAACCAACAAAGTAGATATCTCTTATGAAGCAGCTAAAATTTGGTTTTTGACAGTTTTCTATGAAGTGAATATTTTAAAAGTAGTATCTCTTTTCCTACTGATGGCCAATAGACAGTTTCACAATTTGGCAACAGGTGCTGTGGTTTCTGGATTGAGAATGTTCCACTGGTCACCAAAGTGTGCTGCTGGAATTACTCTACCCAGTGGAGCACTGTCTGGAGCAAGTGCTCATGATCCTTTTAGCTCACTTCCTGTGAAGCATGACTTTAGGTTGTCTGCCTCTCCTGCCAGCCTGGCCCTTAACACTCATTGGGTATAGATGTCTCTCATGTGTAGGGAACCTTCTGCCATCACCCTTGGGATTCTTAGACATTTGCATCCTTTTTCCTAGTCTGGCTATTCTCAGAGTTTAATAGAACTGATCTATAATCATCTATTTTTACTTTAACTTTTGCCACATAACCTATTATGTGCATATGAATAATCTTAAATAATAAAAGGAATCTGATTATGGAAAATGAAGCATTGACTTTACTATGTTTTATGATGAGATGTGACATACTGAGTAAATGTTATCTCCTTATAAATAAGAATAACTTGTTCATGGTGAATTCATTGCACATTTGTAACCTTTTCCTTTCAGTACCTTTTCCTGTAACCTTTTCCTTTCAGTACCTTTTTGACACAGCTTTTATTCTTTATATACATTTGGACCCTGCCCATATTTTCCATTTTTAAAACATCAACCAGGGCAAACCACTTTTGGGTCCCCTCTTGCTGCCAAGAGCTTTCCTTTTTTTTTTTGAGTGAGCAAAGCTGAGTTTATTAGAGATAGAAAAGCTCTTGGCAGCAAGAGGGGACCCAAAAGTGGTTTGCCCTGGTTGATGTTTTAAAAATGGAAAATATGGACAGGGTTTAGGATAGGATAAAACACCAACCATCCAAATTCTGATGGGTAACTTCAATATCTTAAAAATTAAAGAAATATACACCTATGATTACATAGAACAAAAGCCCTTCCAAAGAACTGAAAAGTTTATAACAAAATAGTTATTCTCTCTGTACTTACTGAACTCCCCCTCCCGGGATGCAAATACTATCTTTTTAAGCTTTTCTTTATATCATTCACACTTTCACATTCTAAATGTAATGAGTATTTTATTATCTTTCAATTCCCCACTGTTAGACAAAATAAGGTATCTACTGACATCCCTATGTAGGAAATAGCCTTCTTATGCCACTATTTTCTTCCCTTCTTTATCATTGAATTTTTAGGTAAATAGATATTCAGTGTTGACATTATTATGCCTGTTCAAACATTATTAACAGCCAAGCACTGAAATTTACTATAATTTTGTTTCCTCTGTTTTACCTGAAATTAATAATTGTTTTGTTTTGATATGCCTAGTTTTCTTTGCACCTATTGCTAATTCTTCCCACATTTTCCAATGGCCTGACAGTACAATTTTCCACAAAGTCAATCACATTAAGCAGGCTATCACTTCTAATATTGTTTCTTGGTGACAGCTCTTCTGGAGACATGCTTTCTAGACCTGCTGCATAGCCATCACACTAGGTATTTTCATTGTTTTTCTCCTCATTTGGATTCCCTATTTCTCTGATCTCATGACTTCCTTCCTTCCTTCTTTCTTCATTTTGTTGTTTCCCTCTTTTGGGTTATTTCCTAATTTTTTCTGAGTGTATGCTTTGTGAGTTTTTTTCTGAGTGTACATTTCGTGAGTTTTGTCAAGTTAAAACAAGGCTATATAGTGGTCACAATGGTGATGACAGCCCGCATCTGCTCCAGTTTGGATTCACACCCTCTTTTCTGTAATCTCCTTTCATCAATAGCATAAACACCCTTTCGCTTTTCCCTGGATTAGATCTCTCTCTCTTTTTAAAAAATTCTTCTCACATAATTCTCCTTCTTGGATTCTCCAACTGAGTTTTGTGGAAGACATCTCCTAGGAACATCTTGAAAAATGGCATGTGGGAGCTAATTTTAAAGGTATGGGACTAATTGATTGTCATTATTCATAAATACCTATTATAACACTAATAGGGACTCTAAGGAATATGGAGCCATAAAAATATCATTTCTGCCCACAGAGAGTTTATAGGATAGGTAAACAGACAAGAAAGCTATATGATATAGTTGAAGTAAAATTTAAGCATGAAATGAGCTCATAATCCAAGGACTTTTCCAGGATACATGTGATTATTTGTTGTATGAAGAGAAGTCCTGACCTTTTATGAACTGAGAGCAAGGAAACAATTGAGATGGGATGTTCTGAAAGAAGTGATTCTTAACTCTTAAAGGAGTGGCAGAATTTTGATAGATGGAGGTATTAGAAAGACATTTTTTAAATGGATATAAAATTTTTGTGTGGACTCGGTATTAAGACTATTTTAGATAAAAAGAGAGCATACCACTATGAACAGAGTTTGGGAGAAAATGGGGAAATAAAGTTGGAAAAGTAAACTGGTGATAGACTGTGGAGGACATTAAATTCTGTGTGAAGCAATTTGAATTTATTCTGCAGGTTAGTAAATACATGTTAGGATGAGGTTGCTGGCATTCCAGAATGTCAAGGAAATGGAATCATAGTATGTAGTCTTTTGTTTCTGGCTTCTTTCACTTAGCAGAATGTGTGTGAGATCTTATCCATGTACCATACCTTGTTTATCTAGTTACCAGTTGATATTTGGGTTGTTTTCGGGTTTTGGCCATTGCAAATAAAGCTGCTATAAACTTTGCATACAGGTTTTGTGTAGACATGTTTTCATTTCTCTTGGGTAAATACCTTGGAATTGGATTACTGGGTTGTGTTGTTAAGTGCATGGTTAGTTTTGTAGCAAACTGCCTTTTCCAAAATGGCTGTACCATTTTGTACTTTTACCTGCAGTGTATGATAGTTGCAGTTATTTCACATTCTCACTAGCTTTTGGTATAGACATTCTCTTAAAGCCATTGTAAATATGTAACAATATCTCACTGTGGTTTGAATTTACATTTCTCTGATGATTAATGATGCTGAGCATCTTTTTCATGTGCTTATTTGCCATCCATATATCTTCTGTGGTGATATATCAGTCTGCATCTTTTACCCATTTTTGGATTTAGAGTCTATCATACTCAGTGTTCTATCACAGAAACAAAGAACTGAGTACCACATTCTCTCACTCATAGGCAGACCTTGAACATTTACCATAATACTATGGGAAGGGGATTGGCAATAGCAGGATACTGCTGAGATGGGTGGGGGGCACATAACATCAAAAAGGGAACCTGATCTCAAACCAGGCAAAGTGGGGACCCAGGGAAAGCCCAAGCTTTATTTGTATGATGGGCACTTGTATATCTAATCCTGAATTGTACCCCACATATTTAAAATAAAATATGAAAAAAAAATTTGTAAAAGGGATGTGTTTATTGATGTGTAAAAAAAGATCCTTTTTCATTATAAATTCAAAACTGTAAAAAATTACAAATAAGAAAGTCAATTTAAGCCCCAGCAACCAGAAATAAAAATTTTAATATTGAGTTAATATTTCAGACACTTCTCCCTCTGTGTAAATATACAGGTAGAAGAACAGATAGGAGGGTGAGTGTGTGGACAGATAGGAAATATATATAAATGAGATTATATTAGATATGCTGTTTTTTTATTGTGATACAATCCAATTTTTTGGTTTTGCTTTTACTGCATTCACAGATCTTTTTGGACATTGTTCTAATTGTTCTATTATATTGCTAGTTGTTGTATTATATTACTAGTTAATCCCTTACTGTGCCTAATTTATAAATTAAACTTTATCATAGGTATGTATGTATAGGAAAAAACATAATGTATATAAGGTGTGGTACTGTCTGCATTTTCAGGTATCCACGGGGTGTCTTGGATCTGTGTGCCCTGCAGATGAGGTGGGGCTACTGTACCATAAAATTTACCCTTCTAAAGTCTACAGCTCAGTGATTTTCCTGTATTCACCTTGTTGTACAACCATCACCATTCCATTCTTAATTTCAGAAGATATATCATCACCAAGGAAGCCCCATGCTATTAGTGGTCAATTTTCATAGGCCCCCGCCCTTCAGTCATAACCAACAGCTAATCTACTCTCTCTCCCTATGAATTTACCTATTTTGGAAATTTTATATCAGTGGAGTTTCACAATGCATTGCCTTTTGTGTCTGGCTTCTTTCACTTAGCATAATGTTTTTAAGTTTCACCCATGCCATAGCATGTAGCAGTACTTCATTCCTTTTTATGGCAGAATATTATTCTAGTTTATCAATTTCTCCTCAATTTAGGTTGACTCTACAAGTTTGCTATTTAAATAACACTGCTATAAACATTTGTGTACAAGTTTATGGGTGGACATATGTTTTCAGTTCTCTTGAGTTTAAATACCTAAGAGTGAAATCAATGATACCCATTTTAAAAATCGAGTTTTTTGTTTTCTTATTATGGAGCTCTAAGTCATATAAAATTTTAAATGTTGAATTTGCAGGAGTGTGTATCTTTTAACTCATGTAACTCCAGGATAGTTTCATGTTCTGATGTTGATGTAGATTTAATGAAGGGTTTATAAAAGCTTGATTGTCCATGTGTTCCAAAGATTATTAAATCAAATTTAAAAACCAACTTGTATTGATCTGAATTGCTTAAAAAGTCATGCCAGCCCTCTAAATTATTTTTATTTTATCTTAAATATTTCTTTAGATTTTACTTCTTCCAAGAATTCATTTAATTACTGGTTGTATGAATATTTATTGATACTGCCTTTTGGATGTCTGGCGTTATATTACAGTATTGACTTATAACATATGGAGGAATAACTTAATGTACAATTATGAGATGTAAAATGTAGTTATAATTATTTTATGACGTGGATGTAATTTTATTAATATTTATATATCTGTCTCCTTTCCCCTCTTCTCATAACTCACATGACTCCTCCACTAAGAATTATTCAAGACACACACATAAGCGTATCTCCTAGTCACTTTTGGTGATGTAAATAAAAGATCCTTTGAGGCTGTCTGTTAATTTTTTATTTAGGGTGTGCATAATGTGGAATGTCACACTAAAAGTAATGGACCTGTGCTGTCATGTTGTTACTTTCAGTATTACTGACAGACAGAATGCCTTGGAGGCTGAGCTGAGGACTGTACAGGCCTCTCGCAGAGATCTGGAGAACTTCCTCAAGTGGATCCAAGAAGCAGAAACCACAGTGAATGTGCTTTCAGATGCCTCTCAGCGGGAGAATGCTCTTCAGGACAATATCTTGGCCAGGGAGCTCAAACAGCAGATGCAGGTAAGTGCCTGGAAAGCTACAACCAGCACTTGTATTTGTACTGCCCTCTTTCGATCCATCTACATGCAAATTTATTACTGTTAAATGGGGAGGTTATCACCTTATTCTGCTGTGAAACCCATGCTCTCCTGTGAATAATTGGTTTCTGGAAATAAGATCTATAAAATGTTTTTACTTAATATTAGAGGGGGGGATCCCCTTGTTTTATGGAAGCAATAATTGTTTATTTAGAGTTGGAAGCTCATAGTTATTCTGTTTTCTGTCATTTTAAGCCCTATTACGGCTAGCTTTATTGAATTCTAAATTATAAAGGCATTTTCCCTTAATGTGAAGTTGTTTCTTTCTCTATTTATTATACGTGTTTAATATAAAAGCTGCAAAAGCTCTATTGCTTAGTTTGCAACTAAGAATATCAGGCTGGAAGGTATTACTTTTATTTCTTTAGCTTGGTGACTGTTATGATATCAGTCTGAGGTTCAAATTTGTCTTCTACATGAAATGTGCTAATAAAAAATCTTCACTTTAAAAAAGTCATGAGATCTTATGAAACATGTCTGAATGTTTTTTGTGCTCCCAGGTAGTTCTGCATCAGTGCCCTTGAACCTCCCATTTTCTGTGTAGACTGACCTAGTCCTGCCTATCATATCGGCCTTCTCACTTAGGACTTAGTTCAAAATCTATTTCAATTGGAGAAGTCTCCTTGTCTACCAGTTTTACTTCTTTTACTGATTACTTTTTTATGCCATATCACTGTCACATCAGTTTGACAATTATTGTTTTTGAGATGTTTGTGAACATGTGTTCCATTGTCATCTGATGTATGTCTCTACCTTTCCCAGTTGTTCACATGGTTCTGCAAGGACAAAGATTATATCGTTCGACATTGCTGCCTCTGCAGTGCCCTGTGTACAAATCCTAAGTAAATACTGACGGCTATCCTTTGATCCTGACTCACCAGTATGACCCTGATATCTTTTTTTTTTTTTTTTGAGTTGGAGTCTCACTCTGTCGCCCAGACTGGAGTGTAGTGGCATGCTCCCGGCCACTGCAGCCTTGACCTCCTGGGCACCAGAGATCCTTCCACCTCAGCCTTCCAAGTAGCCGGAACTACAGGCGTGCACTATCATGTCCGACTAATTTTTGATTTATTGTAGAGATGAGGTCTTGCCAAGTTGCCTGGGTGGATCTCGAACCTGCGGGCTCAGGCAGTCCACTCATCTTGGCCTCCTAAAGTGCTGGAATTACAGGCTGAGTCACCGAGCCTGGCCTGATGACCTTTTTAAAATGAGTTCTTAGGAAATCTTTTCTCTTGAAACATAAAAAAGACTATTTTGTAAAATGTCAGCAAATGTGTGGATCTGGATAAAGGGTGTAGAGGCTTTCTTTGAACTATTTGAATTCTTATAATTTTTCTCCAAGTTTGAAATTATTTTCATTAAAAAGTTACAGAATTGTAAAAGCAGACCTTTTTTGAAATAGGCTTATTTATTACTTGCTGAAATGCATAAAGACTGAAGGTGTTTCATTGTTGAGTTACTAAGATTTATTTAGTGGAAATCCTTGTTTACGTACATTACTTCTTATTTCTTATTCATTGCACAATACATTTATGACTTGGTGTAATGAGTGTGACTAGGCAAGTATCAAAGTTAAGTCTGTTCCTTTGTTTCACCCTCTTATGTCTCATGAAGTCACTATAAATGTTAAATGATAAAATATTTAGCCATCATATGGATTTTGGGATTATAGAAGGCTCTGAATGTGGGTAGATGAGAGAATATATTCTTCTTTATGATTTAAACAGCAATAAGCCTGACCTATAAATGCTCACAGATGCTTAATTTATGTAATGGTGTTAATTTCAACAGCTATCTGGGCTACACACGTGTGTAGGTAATGGCTAAAAGACAATGAGTAAAGGAGGCTTGAAATGAACCCTCGTAATGAGCACCAGCAAAACACAGGCTTGCTGTAGAGTTTAATGATGTCTTCTGACATATTTTATCTTAGGATATATTCCTATCATAGCCAAAACTCTTCTCAATGTTTAATGAATATTCAAAGAGTGGAAGACATAAATGTAAATAGAAATGTTTGAAATCTTTCAAATAAAAATAACTAAACACAAAATCACTTGTCTTATGGCAACACCAAGAGAGAAAGGTTGCTGAAGAAAATACTCAAATATATGATATCATTCTGCTTCTCAAAATAATTTAATGTAGCTAAAATGGTCTTTTTTGACTCAGAGAGAGTAAAAAAAAGAAGGTATTTATTAAGACCCTACTAAAATCTCTTTATTTAAAGGTAAGCATGTATATTTGTTTGTGTTTAGCATATTTTCTATTATAATTTGCATGATGTTTTACTCTCCTGCTCTTAATTTTAAGACATTTTCTCCATTTCATTTAAAAAATATCCTATGACTTCATTTTCAGTGCTTTATAGGTAGATGGTTATTAGAGACAGTACCTTTTGCTGAGTATTTCTGAGACAAGAAAATTTTAATTTTCCTGCGGGCTTGTGTGTTAATGATTCTCCTTTTGTATGAGTGAACAGACCTTTAAAATGGAAACCTGTTTGGAAATGGAGAGGTGTTGTTGGAGAAAATGTACAAAAGCATGTTAAATCATAAAATAAATTTTCTGGTGGCATGGTGGTAGACAGTCTATATGTGTACTATGGAAGACGGAATAACGACCTTGGTGTGTCTGTGCTCCATGCACACAGGGTGTGTGTAGAACTGCTTAGATGAAACATTCACTGTTTATACTTGCGTCATGTCTTATGAAAACCAGATGCAGGACCTGGGAGTATTTCTTGAACATGAGGAAGTTTATTCTACATTCAGTTTAAGGTGAATCTTGGATAAATTTTTATAAAGGATAGTTCTAAAGCACATGGAAGGTGAAGATTAATTTGGGGGAGGATGCTATGATACATGGAATTTCTACTAAGGGTGGACGATCATTTGGATGTATATATTCATGTTTCATTGCCCTGCAGCAAGGCTGTTAGGTTTTATTCCTCAGCAGAGGCCTTTTGGCAAGAGAAAAATGGATCCTTTGGAGATCTGTAAGAGAAACAAGCTCCTTGAGAGCTGAGCAGTCCAGATCATGGAGTGCCTTGTATGCCATGCAAGTATTCTGTATTCTAACATGGTGGCAGTTGGGGAAGTGATAGAGGATATTAAGCAAGAGTGATCCAAGAGGATTTCTGCCTTATAGGAAGCTGGCTGATGGCATTATGAGGCATGAATCTGAACTAGGTAAAGGTGACAGCAGAGAGATCTATTAGGATACTCTTGTAACCATTTAGGTCGGGTGATAATGACCAGAAAGGAGGCCAGGGCAGGCAGAGTAGACCTGATGACTTGATAGTATGTATAGACTAAGGAAGAGAAAAAGGACAGTGGCAAGGAAGGTTGCTCAGAGTCTGAGACTGGGAACATCAGAGAGGAAAATGTCAGGGTAGGCATGCAGGTTAGTGGGAAGTGTATGAGGGTGGCAAATTCCATTTTGACTATGTTGAAATGAGGCATTAGAGTAATATTCAAGAGGAGATGCCTGGTATGCAGTTGTGAATCTGTATTCAGATTAGAAAATTTCACCGAAGACACTAAAACTTTATTTTATTTATTTGCTTTGAGTGGAATCCTATCATTGACTTCCAACAAGTTTGTAAATTAAAATTCACTTTTTAGAAACAGTCTATTAAGAGGTTTATTATAGAAGTTGACTTATATAATTGTGGAACTGAATAAGTAAATCCAAAATCAATAGGGCAGGCCATTGGGAAGGGGAGGCTGGAACTCTTCAGCAATAGCTGAAGCTGCAGTCCACAAGTGGAATTTATTTCTTCCTCAAAGAAACTTCAGTTCTGCTTGTAAGGCCTTTCAACTGATTGAATGAGGCCCAGCCAGGTGATCTCAGATCATCTCCTTTACCTAAAGCCAGATTTACTACTTACTACATAAGTAGGTTGCATGCAGGTCAAGTTTGGTCTTCTAGGGTGCCCTCTCTCCCCAATAGTGGACCATGTATCCAGTGTGCTGTCATGTGCCTCCTCCCCTCCCTCCTCTAGCAGTGTCTATCATCTGCCAATTTCACCCTTGTGCTAGAGTGACCAGAGTTCAGGGCCCGCTTATGAGTGAGAACATGCAGTATTCAGTTCTTTCTTTTTGTGATAGTTCACTTAGTTTGATGATCTCCAGCTTCATCCAAGTTACCGTGAAGACCATGATTTTCTTTATGGCTGCATAATATTCAATTGTGTATACATACCACATTTTCTTTATCCAGTCTACTTTTGATGGGCAGCAGAGTTGGTTCCATGTTTTTGCTATTGTGAATAGTGTGACAATAAACATGCATGTGCAGGTGTCTTTTTTGTAGAGTGATTTATGTTCCTCTGGGTGTATTTTCAGGAGAAGGATTGCTGGATTGTATGGGAGGTCAATTTTTAGTTTTTGTAGGAATCACCACACTGCTTTCCATAGACATTGAACTAGCTTACATTTCTACCAACAGTAAGAAATTTCTCTGCAGTTGTGCCAGCACCTGTTGTTTCTTGACTTATTAGTGATAGCCATTCCTGCTGGTATTAGGTGGTATCTCATTGCAGTTTTGATTTGCATTTCTCTGATGATTAGTGAGGTTGAGCATTTTTTCATGTGTCTGTTGGCTGCTTGTATGTCATCCTTTGAGAAGTATCCATTCATGTCCTTTGCTCACTTTTTAATGGGGTTCTTTGTTTTTTTTCCCTTTAGATTCTTTTGAGTTCCTTATAGATCCTGGATGTTAGGCCTTTGTCAGATGGATAGCTTGCAAATTTTTCCCCCATTCTGTGGGTTGTCTCTTGACTCTCTTGATGGTTTCTTTTGTGGTACAAAAACTTGTCAGTTTGATAAGGAGGGTACTACCTGTCTTTCTCAGCTTTTGTTGCAATTGCTTTTGAGGACTTGGTCATGAATATATTGCCTACTTTGATGTCCAGAAGGGTATTCCCTACGTTTTCTTCTAAGATTCTTATAGTTTAAGATTTTACATTTAAATCCTTGATCCATTTTGGATTGAATTTTGTATATGGTGATAGGTAGGGGTTCAGCTTTATTCTTCTGTATGTGACTAGCCTTTTCCCCTCAGTATCATTTGCTAAATATGATTTCTTTTCCCCAATGTTTATTATTGATGACTTTGTTGAAGGTGAGTTGGTTAAGGGATTGTGCTATTTCTGGATTCTCTGTCCTGTTCTATTTGTCTTTGTGCTTATTCCTGTACTAATATCATGCCATCTTGGTTACTATGGCCTTGTAATATAGTTTAAAGTCTGGAAGTGTGATACCTTCAGCTTTGTTCCTTTTGCTGAGGATTGCTTTTGCTATTTGTGCTCTTTTTTTTGCTTCCATGTGAATTTCTGTATTGTCTTTTCTAGATCTGTGAAAAATGATGTTTGCAATTTGATAGGGATTGCATTAAATCTATAGATTGCCTTGAGTAAGATAAGCAACTTGACAATATTGATTCTTCCAGTCTATGAGCATGGGATATTCTCCCATTTGTTTGTATCATCCTTTTTTTCTTTGAGCAGTGTTTCGTAATTCTTATTGTAAAGGTCTTTCACCTCTCTGGTTAGGTAGATGCCAAGGTATTTCATTTTTTGTTTGCCTCTTGTGACAAATTTTCTTATTCTTAATTTTCATGCCCATACTCGAGAATATTATTATTATTTAAGTTATATCATAAAATTTAAGCTGTATATTTTAGCTGTGTCAATTAATTGATATGCTCTTATTATTTCCTGAGTAAATCCTAAGACCCTGCTACATTTCTGGGTTGGTATTATAATAGGTGGCTAGTTTTGCTCTTTAGCAATTTGTGTTTTATTTTATTATATTTTTTCTCCCATGTTCTCTTTTATCCTAATTTTTATCCTCTTATTCCATGGGTGCTAACTTTGTAGATTATTTCAGATTTTCTCCTATACCCAGCTCCACATGCAGCACTGTTTGAGGAGGAAAAACCTATCTTGTGAGAATGTCATCTGCTGGTCCTGGTACAGAAATTTTAACTTTATACTTTTTATAAACTTTATTGGCATATAATTCACACATTATGTAGTTCATTCATTTAAATTTTGCAATTCAGTTTTTTTTTAGTGCATTCAGAGTTGTACAGCCATCACCACGATTGAGTTAAAACATTTTCATCAACTCAGAAATAAATCCCTTACCCTTTAGCTGCCAATTCCTCATTCCCAACCATCCCTAAACCATCACGAATCTGTTTCTATTTATTTGTCTCAGAACTTAATATTTTGAATGATATTACATGACTACGGCCTCCATTTTTGGTTTTACACAGGTATGTTGACAGCGTTAACCTGGGACCAGAGGGAGGCAGTGTAGATCCTCAGGATAGACCTGCAGGAAAAAAATACACAGGCAGAAGCTCTCAAAAGACTGCTTGATAAACACAACTCTGTAAGATCCAACATAGGACTTTAAGTCATACTACATGAAGGACCGAGAAAGGCAGATGAAGTAAGAGAAGAAAAATACTTGAAAATCCTGTATTTCTTTCAGAGAATCATGACAACATTAGAGAGAGATGACACTGCAGCATTTGCTGGTTACTGGTTGAGTAGGACACTGATAATGAGAAACATCTGGGTTCTATTTCCGGCTATGCTCTTTGACCTAGTCATTTAATCATTCGGTGCTATTTTGCTCATCTCCTGACTATACTTTATCCCAATTGATATTTGTAATGGGGGTATTGAAGCTAAAGTAGAGAATGTGTCTCAAGTGTGTATACATACGCATAAACCCCCCAAATTCTGCTCTGGGTCTTTATATGATATAATTATGGTCTCATATTCCCTATTGATAAAATTAAAGCAGCTTTATGGCAAATAAAATGCGATCATGAAGATGCTGTCTGAGGGGAAATGTAATGTGGTAATTTGGAATGTTTACTAGTCAATTACAGACTTTTTATTTTTTATTAACTTTGCTGTTTAACTAGGCAAATCCTAGCCTCGTCCATTACTAATGGCCTTCCTCCAGACATGTGAGAATCCTTTGGACAGCTCTGCTTTTAGGATTTCTTAGGTAGAGCCACGTACTCCCTGCAAGTATGTTTGGTTTGGTTTGGTTTTTTGTTTTGGGTGATCTTGTGCTGAGACCTGCCTGGAGGTGATTTATTAGCACTGAATGTATGAGGCTGCTACCATTGGAGTCAGGTACCCTTCTGTTCGTTTCCAGACTTGTAACAGGGTCTCTTATGCACTAATTCACAGAACACAGTGAGAGTTGCATTTATCGGGTAGTGAACACATCCCTCTTTAGAGTGAGAGGGTGTAGGTTCCTCAATCTCTTAACAGAAACCAGCTACGAGGCATGCACTGTGGTGGCAGCGGCAATGTGTTGAATCTCTGTTCCCAGGGGATGTCTGCTTTGTATCTGCAGCTTTAATGTTTCACTTAATATCCTCTCTGGCGACTGAGCGCACTCCTCTCCAGCAGCCGGCAGCGCTTGGCTGCTCGACAACTTGCTTCATTTCTGGCCATGCCGGGCTGAGCAAGTGCCGGCTGTGAGCATCTGCTGGGGGCTTCCTGTGTGGCGTTTGTCTGTGTTTTTTAAATTCAGAAGTTGAAGGAATACCAGCCTCCTTTTTCCTAGAACCTAAACCCCTGTATCTTTCAAATGCTTTCCTGGAAACGAGCATGCTCAGAGAACTGGCAAATCGTTGTCCAGTGACCGGGAGGAAATGATCGCAGCTCTTCATTTATAATGCAAATTCTGAGGTGTCTCCAGAAGTGTGGTAAACTTAAAATGATGGCTGTGGTGAGAACGTCTCTGCAGAAAGTTGTGGTTTTGTTGCATCGTTTACAAAGGATGGCAGTTTCTTCTCCTCGGTACCAGAAGCTCTGTAAGGTAACTGAGTGATTGAAAATAAGGATCTCGGGTGTCTGACAATTCTACCGTTTCTCAGGCTCTGAAAACTAATCTTTCAGGTTCTCATCAGGGAAAGATTCCCTTTCTTAGTAGCCGATTATAAAAGCCGTTAAAGTGAATTGTATAATTAAATCTTGTTTAAGAATCTGAAACAGGTACTGTTTTAGCACATAGTTTATTTTGCAATTGTCTTGTGAGATGGGCTCGTGAACTGTTTGGAGAAAATATAGCAGAACTACTACATTCAGTGAGACCTGTTACCTCTGTGGGACTTTGCAGTGTCTTAATATTGAATGGCATATTAATCTTACGTAAATTCCAGTAACATTAAGAGAAGAGTTTAAAGTAATCTTTCAGTAGAGAATTTAAATACTGTTCATCTTTTTATAGCTGCTTTTTCAATTAAAAAAATTAAAGCACATTTTAAAGCATGGTCAGACTTAATCTCATCTTAAAATATCCCCTATATTCTTGAATCTCTATATACTGTAGTTATACTTGAAGAACTTAATTTCATTTGGACAGGTGGATTCAGTAGATTTCAGGAGGCAACTTGTTTGACAGTTGCAAATTTCGAACACTACGTCATCCTAAACATAAGCCATTGAATCAGCTGCTGTATTTTTTTTAAGTTAGCTGTTATATTTTTCAATCATAGTTTTGTTTTCTTTTTGAAGTGTGCTCATACTATCTTGCTACTTTTGTCAAAATTAGAGTGACTGGATATAAAGGAGGATTCTAACAGGAATGCTAAAGCAAGCTGTACACTACCACAGCATCATATTCTTCCTTCTCATCATATTTTTAGTACCATTCTCAAGACTGTGTCTTATTGCTCTGTGAGCTGCCCAAACTCACTTGTCATTGGAAAAACTGCCTCTAACACAATTATTACTTTTCTGATTATATAAAATATGACCTGTCCCGGTACCTAGACTATGCTTATATGGCAGCAGGGTGGGGAAGCAGTATTTTGTCAACTTTATCTTATCACATTGTTATTTCTAACAGTTTGGCCAATTAAATTTATTTCTGTCTAGAAACTTTTTTTTAGAAAAGTTTCAGTAGACAGCTTAAGGTAGTGAGGCATTCTTTGTAGAAATACTTAGAAGTGTTTCATTTGCATAAGAAGTTGATTAAAACTTAATGCAACTTGAATTCATTTGCAAAGACGTGTAAAGCTAGTTATTTCAATGTGTTGTATTTTGGTCCATTTCAAAGAATAAGTTTATACTGTACAACAATTATACTTTTCATGAAGAGGCAATTTTTATAATAGAGAAGAAAAGTTCATTCACTAATGCACGTTATTTTATTTTTTTACATGACTACTGTGAATATATAAAGCATTATTTTCTAATAGCTAGGTTGCTTTCCTGATCCATTTGTATGTATACTTTCACAAAACCAAGTATTTCTCTTAAGTCATGTGATGAAGGTATTACATTAGTGAGAGGTATGAAGCAACAGAAGTCAAGGAATGGAGGACGTTGCTAATTAGCTTTATAATTATACCTTAAATATGCACAAATTAAGCTACTGAAGTCAGTGGGTAAATTGACTCCCATCAGAAGTACTCTTTAGGAAGACTTCTCGAGATTTGCAATTTCCTAAGGATATCATTAAAATTTAAATATTTAGAATATGTGTTACTTTTTTCTTTTTGAAAATTGATATATTATTTCCTGTTGAAATATTATGTTCCACATGCTCTTTTTACACATATACAAAATTAACAAATGCCCATATAATGCGATAAGAAATATACAATTCCAGTACTTTCCAGCAGGTGTCAATATAAGGCAGTGATATATGAGATTTTTGCCTTAAGAACTGGAAATCTACATTAGGAAGTGTCACGACTACTATGAAATAAATGAACTAGTAATGGATATATTTTATTTGCCTGGTTATATTTTAAAAACTTATCTTAGTTATTGAACTATATTAACTCATATGATATAAATAAAAGTGTTAGAAACAGAATTAAATATAACAGCTGCCATTTCAAATACTGACATAGATGTCTATACCAACTGAAAATACTTAATTGTATTTTAATTATCAATATTCAATGTATTGTACTTAAAAGTTTGAAGAGGTTTGGTATTTATTTGCTTTAAGACATTATAAATTTTCTTCCCCTTAAATTGTAAATGCTGTCATGACTTTATCTTTCATTATACCTCCTACAGTCTCTAAATTTAGTTTCTTAGAAAGGAAATGCTGTTACAGTGTTTCTCCATAAAAATATAGAGACAGTCTATTGTAAATACATTTACAGACTGAAATGAATGAGGAAAAAAATGTGCCTAATCTAAGGGAAACGTGACTATTTAAAATTCATATTGGCATTTTGAAATCCAGTATCTGTTAATATTTTTATCTCCTTTTAAGTTCCTCTTTAGAATCACTCTTTTTACATATTATATGGAATTTTATGCTTTTATCAGATTTTCTTCTCACTGTCATCTTGTCTTTTTGCTTATTTTCATACTTCTTGACCGTCAGAAAATTGTATGTGTGTTACACAAATGGATATTTGTGTAGAATAGTCTAATTTTGTGAGTTTTCCTGTATGTTTCAAAGAGAGGGGTGGAATGAAAAGAGGCACTTCTCAGCTTTCAGAGTTAGAATATACTCCCCCCCCATCCTATTTACACATTCATGTGTATTTTTTGCCTTTAAACATATTTCTTCTGATTATACATCCCATAAAATTTGGCCAGGAGACTAAAACGTAAGTGCTGCTTACTTGGAGGTATAATTAGCAGCGTTGAAATCACCCTGATGACCTAAAATCACCCTACACTGGATGTTAATTTTTCCAGATTTGGTTTTGATTGCTTAGTGCCTTTAAAATATTCCTGACTCTAAAAAGTAATTTTTCTTCTAACAGAGCACAGTAAATGCAAAGTTGGATGTAAATGATTTGAAAAATGTTGACTTTAGTTTGTTTTCATTGCTATGCGATTACTTTGGGGTGTTTTATACCTTTAAGTCTTTGGATTAAAAGCTAATTGTCTGAGTTTATGTTGAGTCAGAAAAGATTTTTATGTCTTCCTTTTTTTCTTAGTGCCACTTTTCGTAAATTATTTAATAACTGAGGGCATGGTAAAAGCAACTTCTTGGATATGAACCCACATTAAAAAATGAGAAACATTGAAAGATACTTAGTGTTGTAAATTGAGTTCTTTATGACTTAAACCTTTTAGAAAATTTTGGTTTAAGTAATATAACTTCTATTTACATATATGTATATATGTAAATCATTTTCTCTTAAATGGTTTTAATCATCTCTAAATATTTTTGACCATGTAGTCCTATCAGCAAAAATCTTTTAAACATTTACATATAGATTTATATTTATTTCAAAATTATGAACACTTTCCATGGTAAAATCATATATTAAATATTATTAAGTGCAATTTTGTCCTTACTTTTTACTGTTGTCTTCTTATACCCCAGTTGACTGCCTTTTTCTCTCTGTATAGCATACACACACACCAATTTGGTGAACAAGTAGTTTACACATAGAGCCAAACTGTGCCTATTCTGAGCCTGGCTTCTGAGGGGTTCAAGCTTTCATGTGGTGCTGCTTTAAAAGTCATCCCTGGAAAATTGTGTGTCTTCTGTGATATCAGAGCAGCTGCCTCTGAATACTCTGTGAAAAACAGAGATCAAAAGATTTCACCCAGCAAGTCATGTTGGCTGGTGATGCCTGCAAAAGCCTTGCTGTGTGTGTGTGTGTGTGTGTGTGTGTGTGTGTGAGATCTGTGTGTGTGTGTAAGACAGTTTTCACATGTGGACAACATAGCACTATGTGGATGCTTACAGTGCCAAAGGGTAACACATTATGACTTCAAAGTCATACTAATCTCTCAACAGATTTTCAGATTTGCTGATGAAGTAAGTTCATGTACCATTTTTCATCTACATGTGTAGCTTCCTGTATTTAGAGGTAGTTAAATTTGAGTATATATGTCTTTTAGAAGACACTGAATGGAATGGTACATTTTCAACTAGTTGAATTCTATATTTCATATTCTGAAACATTTCCTCACCTTTTTTTCATTCACCTTTTATTATTCTTGAACAATGAAATCCTCAAGTATTCTAGAGTGACGGAACTTTACTTTGTCATGATCTGAATGTTGAGTTGTATGTATTTTAAAGCCAACTCTCCTATTCCCTTAGTTTATTTCAATATTCAAATTATGCACAGATTGTTTGAACCATAGACAAGATTAGAGTCATGGTCCTTTAGTCTAAAGGTTAGGATCCCTCCTTGACCATATGAAGAATTATCTCTTATTGGTTTTGTGAGAAACTCTTGGTTGGGTTAGTTCAGAAAATTTGTGAAGGCTGAGGCTTAATGGACAAATGGCATATGCAGAGGGATTGCCTTCATTGAAACCTCTCCATGGATGTCTTAGGTGTGTTTCCTCAGAACTGCATGAACATCCAGACAGGTTGCTTCCTCCACTCTCCATCTATTTCTCCACTTCCTGATCAGGTCGAGATTACAGGCAAAACTGAGATGACGTCAAGGAGACAATATCTGTATTGTATCCCTACCTGTCACTATCAGATATTTTTATTGTGGCTTCCATGAGCATAATTGCAATTTTGGAAGGCTTCCTGACCTCTGTTTTGCCATAGCTCCCCAAGTTGATGTGTATCGTCAAG
>NW_007213282.1:87791-89215 GCF_000164805.1 Carlito syrichta
AATTATAGTAGAGCAGAGAATTCTGGGAATAGACAGCCGAATGAGAATTCAAGACAGAGTACATAAGAGTTTGCTGATTGTATTCAGAGAACATTGGGTACTTGTTCATCAGAAATGACTACAAAGTTCATTCTTTTACATTCTCATCTTAATTTAAAAAAAAAAACCTTGCTCTTTTGATAGCCAGCTATGTATGCCAGATCTTTGACTGTTGAAGTAACATAGTACATTTTCAAAGGAAAATTTTTGTGAATATTGGAGATACTCAAACACAGAGAGCATTTCCAAAAGGGAATTCTAAAAAAGAAATTGCATAATATATGGGTATCTTTAAGATAAGGGCATACTTCTTCAGAATGTCTCCTTTAAAGGAAACAATCTTCTTTTGGATGCAAGTCATTTTGGTATTGGAGTGACAAAAATGTTATACTTTTATGTTATGACTCAGTTGATGAGGGAATGACACAGTATTTCAAGCAAAAATGGAACATAACTCACAGTAGAAGTCAGTCTATCTAGAATTGACTTAAGTTATAGATTTGTAGAACTTTAGGGTTCATAAAAGTGTAGAAATTACTTCATCAGTTTTCTTATTATAAATAAGGAAGCAATATCCTAACATTTATGCAAAGCTATGCTTTTTTAAGAGCTTTAATCTATTTTTTTTGTGTTGCCCAAGGTCACACAGCCCACTGATAATTCATATTTAAGCTTCCAGGATATTACTGTAGTATGTTTCACTACATTTTGTGTGCACTTATATTTAACTTTGCCTTGCATTATAATTTGCAGTTTGTTTCTTTGTTTCACTTTCTGAATTATAAACTTCTTGAATTTGGGGCCATAGCCTGTTTTAGATGAGTCTTTTGAATAGAACAGTATTTGCAGATATCAAATAAATAACCAAAATTTCCATTTTTTCTTAGGTTTACAATATTAATATAATAAACGGCAAATCATTTATTTTGACCTTAGCTTTTTAAAAAAATAGCTTTGTTGATATACAGTTCACATATAATTCAGTCTTTTAAAATGTACAGTTCTTAGTGCAAACTCTTTGGAAAACAGTGTGGCGATTTCTGAAAGAACTAGAAATTGACCTTCCATGTGTCCCAGCAATCACCCTACTGGGAATATATCCAGAGGAACTCAAATCATTCTATAAAAAAAGATACCTGCACATGCATGTTTGTTGCAGCTCTTTTCACAATAGCAAAAACATGAATCCAACTGTGCTGCCCATTGAAGCTGGACTGTATTTAAGAAATGTGGTACATTTACACAATGGAATATTATGCAGCCATAAAGGACAAACATATGGACTTCGCAGCAATTTGGATGAATTTAGAGTCTATCATACTCAATGATCTATCACAGAAACAAAGAACAGAGTAGCATATGTTCTCACTCATAAGCGGACCTTG
>NW_007213282.1:89235-198016 GCF_000164805.1 Carlito syrichta
TGGGGGTGGGATTGACAGTTGAGGTAAACTGCCAGGGACGGGAGGGACACACCTCATCAATAAGTGTACCTGCATAATTAACATTTGTGTACCTAACCCTAAATTTTACCCCACATCTTTAAAATAAAAAACAAAACAAAACAAAAAAATTAAAAAATAAAATGTACCTGTAAGTGGGTTTTTTCCATAGCATATTCATAGGGTCATGCAACCATCACCACAATCTAATTTTATTTTATTTTTTGTTTTTTACATCAGAGTCTCACTCAGTTGCCCAGGCTAGAGTTTAGTGGCATGCTCATGGCTTATCACAGCCTCGACCTCCTGGGATATAAAGTGATCCTTCCACCTCAGCCTCCCGAGTAGCTGAGGCTATATGCATGTACCACCACTCCTGGCTTATTTTTTAATTTTAATTTTAATTTTTTGTAGAGATGAAGTCTCATTATTTTGCCCAGACTGGTATCAAACTCCTGGGCTCAAGCAGTCCTCCTGTGTTGGTGTCCCAAAGTGTTAGGATTGCAGGCTTGACCCATCATGCCCAGCCACAATCTAATTTTAGAACATTTGTGTCCCTTCTCAAAAAAAGATACCCCCCCATGCTAGTGAGCAGTCATTCCTCATGTCCTCCAACCTCACTGTCCCTGCCCTAGGCAACCATGAATCTTCTTTCTCTTTGTTATTTTTAATATTAAATTGGCAGTAAGATTTTGATACCATCGTGTTAGGTTATGGAAAGTAATTCTGATTTATTGTGATAAATTTACTACTTTATCTTAGAAAATCTGATAGTTTTGAGTTTTTCTTACTAATACTGACAAAATTAGTAGCTTATGTTAAATTATTTGTACACCTTATGGAACTATGAAATATACACTGTAGTTTTTATATTAATTATGTAGCACATAGTAAAAGTAAAGTATAATGGGAAAAATGCTGAATTTGAAGTCAGCAGATCTAGATATGATTCCTTATTTACTGTTTGATTTTATGTAATAAAATCACAGGTGACGTATCAATCCTCAGTTTTGTCATCTAGACAGCGGGAATCGTAAATACTCCATTTACTTTAGAAAGGTATTATAGGACCAATGTGCTCATGTTTATGAATTTGCTATACAGAGCTAGAGTATTATGGAATTACTAAATTATTTATTTTAAAAATTTAAATATTAAATTTTCTATAAACAAAAATAGTAACAATATTTACCAACATAAGATTTTACCACTGTTTACTGCTGAAATACTTTTGAAAACAGTGAAAGAACATACTAACTCAAGCTTCTGTTTTTCTCAACTCAGGCAGCAGAATGTTGAATAGTAACCACTTCATGTCTTTCTGCAATGCAGGGTCAGTTCATTTTTCTTCTTTCCTAGGGCACACAGCCAGCTTCCATATTAAGATACATTCGCTGCCAGGAAAATCATACTATTTCCAAACAACTTAGATTCAAATTGGGGCTACATAACAGGGTCTATATCTTCAGACCAGGATGAATAGCCCCTGAAGCCTAAGTATCTAGTCAGAAGAAATGTTATGAAATCTTTATTCAATCCAAAATTAGGGCAGCCATACTTCTTAAAATCTATATATTAGTAATCTTACTGGTGGGCACATGGGAAGGCTTGAGAATGATCTTTCTTGAATTTCAACAATAATTAAACATTTTGGTAATTCTTAGATGATTTTTGCATAGTATCTATTTGAGAATGAGTTTATTTTTTATTTTAAAGAGAGTGAGGTCTTGATAGGTAATGAATAAATAGAGTTAATGACCTTAATGATTGATGCTGTTTTGCATTAATTCTTGAAGCAAATCCTAGATTACTTCATTACTTAGCCTGTCTTTGTGGAAGGTCGTTACATGGTATAGTGCTAAAAGAAGAGAAACATTTATTCTTTTAAAAAATAATTACTTCTAATGGAAGCTTAATTACCTATTATGCTTACTTCTAAAAGCTGAGCAGCAAAGCTTGATAGGAAACTAGTGAAAGATTTGAAAAATTATGTAATATGAACTAAAATTTCAGGAAGTTGCATGTGGTTGAGTATTGATAGTATTTTAGATAATTTAATAATTCAGTGGTTGATGTGTGCCAAATGTCATCCTTACTTGAAAAGCTAGAAGTGCATCCATGCCTGGAGGGTTTAGATAGATCGCTGCCTCTCGTCAGTTGTCTTTCAGGTGTCTTACCATTTTCTGGGCTTCATACGCAGATTGAACAGGCAGCGAGTATAGGTTTGTCTTTTGGGTATTTAAATGATACAATTTAATAACCAATGGTGACTTGGGCTGTTTTCAAATTTAGCTTCCTCATTCTTAAAAGATGAGGAGACAGAGAAGTAGTGGGGTTAAGTGATGTGTCCTAGGATGAATTAATAGTTAGTGGCAATGTCTGAACTGCTTTGATAAGGATATATTTTATTTTTAGATGTTATGGGACTATACTACAAAGCACATTTTATAGGTTTGGACTTGAACTATTGACACCAAATGAATCAAGCTATTGGAGTGAAGGATTTACTAGAAGATGTTGTCAATAGATAAATAAATAAAATATATATCTTTGGATAAAACACAAATGGTAACATCTTAACAGCTAGTGAATCTGGTTGTATATGAGTGTTTATTTCGCTATTCTTTTGATTACTTTGTATGCTTGAATATTTTCATGTTAAAATGCTTTATAGGTTAAAATGTCTTATATACTATAGTAAAGACTGGCCAGATTACTTGAGGTCTTGCATACATAACTTTGAGGATCATAAAAGAACTTGAATTGCTCTTTATGTGTATTCTTCCCATTTCACCCTAGGATGTTGACAAAAGCAAAATAGTTTTACAATATCTTGATTTACCTGGTGATAAACATTTACTGTCTGTAACTTTCATTCTTTTAGCTCATTTAAATTTAAATGAAAGATATTTAAAAATTCTCATTTTTTTCTTTTACGAAAGCTGAGCATGCCTACTATAAAAGTTTATGACTTCTCAAAGCGTGAAATATGTAGGATTGATACCCTCATTTGTTACATTTTAGTAATTCCTGTAGAGATTAGAAAGAAATTATCCATTATGAACACATTCATTCTTTAGAATTCAATATAATAGGGAAGTTTAGATTGTACCTCTATTTACCAAGGTTTTCCAAATCCTGCTTGGAGCTGATAGCTGTTGCTAAGGGAGACATAGGAGACCTTTCTTTCAGTGTTGACATAATGTCTTTATGTCTTTCACATTCATCAAAGTTAGTAGAAATTTACCAAGACTCCATTCTTAAACTCTGGAACTATCCTGTTTTTAGGAAGGACACACACACTTTGTCAAAGGAATGATTTACTTATAAGAAGTGACTGCAAAATCCATTCATAACTCCATCTTTTTGTTTTGCTTTTTTCATTTCTCTGAGTTGTTACTTAAAGCTGCTGCTTTATAATTTGACTTAATCACATATGGTGTGGTTCGATCAGGACACATGCTGTTGTTTTAAAATCATTACATTTTAAACCTTATTATATCTAGCACTTTTAACATTGCCAGATAAGCTGAATTTTCCTCTTATCTGGTGAAAGAATGATAGAAATTTTAGTGTTTGAAACATAGGGTTGTTCCTTATTTACTGAAAATTATATGGAGCTACACATTTTATATTGGTTTTCAAGGATGAATCAGAATGCATATTGCTAGACTAGAAATAACTCAAAGGTTGTTGGAGGATTTCAAAATGTATTTATTTATTCATAACATCTAGCTTGTGCTCTTGATTAATTGCTCTTGATTAACCTCCCTGGTCTTTAAATTAAATCAACATTAGCAAATATTTATTGCTAGGAGAAGTTCATTTAAGGCCCAAAGCACTATGTAGAACAGTAGAATGTTTTAACAAAAATCAGAAATTGAAGACCAGGAATCAACCCCCACATATATTTCCTGACTGATACCTGTTCAGCCCAGATGTGTATGGGGAAGTGAAGTAGTTGATTGGGACGGACAGGAAATGAGGATGGGTACTCAATTAAGTAGTTCTCTCTGATACTATTTTACATTGAAATTTATTTTTGAGAGATCAAATAAAGAATTCAGGTTACCTATAAAGCAGTGAGGGTAGGGAAGGGAGCCCTGAGTTGGGAGTAGGTAGGTCATCTTTCTGGACATATCTTTAACTGTATGGGGTGAGATGGGTATACTCACTTCTGACAGAATGTCCTCCCATCCCATCAGAGCACCATCATGTCACAGGGTGCCATTCCATCACAGGACACACTCATCCCTACCTACCCCGCCCCACACACTCACTCACATTGGGATGATGTAGGCACATCAGTGAACTTGAAGTTGCACATATTTGAGATGTGGGAGGATACCAGAGGAGCCATGCAGACACGGGGAGAATGTGCCAACTCCACAGACAGGGGCCCTGGTCAGGAAGTAATCTCTTTCCTCATCATTACTGAACAAAATGATGTTGAATGAGACAATCTCATTCAAAGACCTGCCGTAGATTTTTTTTTTTTTTTTTGGACATAATGCTACTGCACTCTTAATAAACTATTGAAATATTATTGAAATATTCACTTTTTTGTTGTGGTCTGGAACTAAAATTGCACTATCTCTGTGGTATGCCTATATGTATGTGAAGCATCTTTATACAAATTTGAAAGCATACTTTATATGACGCTTTTTGTTTTTTTGATTACTACTTTTTTTGTTTCCCACAACAGCATTTTATAAGCATTTTTATATTTCTTTATTTTATGTCATGATTATTTTTACGGCAAGGGTATATATCCCATTGTATTTTGTGTAATGAATGTCTTTTTCTGATTTTGACCTTATAATGCTGCATTGGATTCTTCATGTAGAAATCTTTGACTGTAACTGATGATTGTTTTTTGTTAGGATGGGTTCCTCTAAGTGGCTTTGCTACATCAAGCATGATGGTTTTCCGGAAGGGTGGTCCCCATGTCTACTCCTCTGTGCTGTAAGAGAATACTAGTCTCATCAAACTCTGGCTAGCCTTGAATTTTATAATTTTAAAATCTTTGTGAGTTTGAGTGTTTTACACTGTAATGATTGATTACATATATGAATTTGTTTCTATATTTATAGGCTCTTTGCCTATAAATATAGACAAAATTTTTATTTCCTTTCAGGTGGAATATATGTTTGATGTCTCACCACCTGTTAACATCTCTTTGATATTAAGGTATACAAATTCCCTGTGAAGCAATTCTATCATTGTAGTTATGAAGTATAATATTTCGTAAGTATTTGAGAGCAGAATCTCAGTCCCTGCAGTAAAAAGAAAAAAAAAATGCCATTTTATGAAGCAAATCAGACTTCTTAATAACTTATTAAGAATATCAAGTCACTGATATACCCATTAGTTCCCCCCAAAAAGTGGAAGTTACAAGAATTGCTCCAATAATGTTGGAATAACTAATATTCTTAGAGCACTCACTTTTATATTCTTTGCTTTTAATTATTTTTATTTTACTGTTTTTTACAAAACTGCTGCATATGTATTTACTCTTAATTCTGAAAAAGTCTTTTGCATTTGCTAAGCAGTGGTGTATGACTTAAACCAATAAAATGTTCGAATTGTAGAGATGTGGCTGAAAAGGCTTTCAGAATATGAATCAAGTCTACTTTACATCCTTATCTCCACTCTCTGCTTCCTTATTCCAGAGCCATTGGTCTCTTGAGCTGCACACTGTTTCATACTGTATTTTGTCACAAACTCTTTGAGTGCTATTTTCCACATCTGAACAGCAGAAACAATTCATATCTCTGAAAGTTGTTCATTATTAGACATGCATGGCAGTTTCTACTCAGCACATTGCCTACAAATGTACAAGGTATCCCATACGTATTGTAGTTATACAACCCTCATGGTCTTCAGAAGGATCGGGCTGGGCATGGTGGCTCACTCCTATAATCTCAGCACTTTGGGAGGCGAAGGTAGGAAGATCCCTTAGCTCAGGTGTTCAAGACCAGCCTGGGCAACATACTGAGACCTTGTCTCTACAAAAAAGTAAAATATAAATTGGGCATGGGGGCACACCTGTAGTCCTGTGGGAAGCTGAGGCAGGAGGACCTGAGATCAGGAGTTCAAGGGTACAGAATGAGCTATGATTGCACCATTGTACTCCAGCTTGGGTGATAGAATGAGAACCCTTTTCCCCCATCTTCCCCCCAAAAGAAGGATCAAACAGGATTATGAGAGAAAAAGAAGAGTGTGAAAGAATGGGGCAACTTCTACTCAATTATGAATGATTTTTTTCCTGAGAAATAAAAAATGTAAACAATTAAAAATTGCAACCAGGCTCAGTGGCTCAGCCTGTAATCCCAGTGCTTTGGGAGGGGAGTAGATTGCCTGAGCCCGCAGGTTCAAGACCTGCCTGGGCAACTTGGTGAGACCTCATCTCTACAATAAATCAAAAATTAGCCAGACGTGGTAGCGTGCGCCTGTAGTTCCAGCTACTTGGAAGGCTGAGGCGGAAGGATCGCCGGAGCCCAGCAGGTTGAGCCTGTGGTGGCCGGGAGCGACCACTGCATTCCAGTCTGGGCTACTGAGTGAGACTCCAACGCAAAAAAAAAAAAAAAAAGGCATGTTACTACAATACTTCATAACATTATAGGCTAATCTTTAAGATTATAATAGATTGACTAGACAAATATTATTTGCTTACACTCAGGAACCTTGTACACGTGTATTATTATTATTCCACTAAAGGTATGTTGTTCATGTCATGAGAACTTTTCTTATCATGTGTCCCTCTAATACTGTATTTGGAATTTTTTGTAATTGTTGCTCAATTTTGAGTATCAAAGTTTGGTAGCATGTTTGAATGGCTTTAAAGGACAACAAATAAGATAGCAGAGTGACACAGTGGAAGCATGCTGGGCCCATAAAAGAGGGAAAAAAAATTACGAAGGTCTGCAAATATTTTATCTGAACTGAGTTTCGTATGATATTTACGGAAGGATCCACTCATCACAATCTATCCTTGGCTCCTCTACAGCTCTCTGTTGCTGTTCAGTACAACTCTACTGCTCTGAGAAAGTTCTCCAAGTTTCCAGTGAACACAGATATCTCTTTGGTGCTGGCTTCTCAGGCCTGCTTGTACCACCTTTATACCAATTCATAGGACCTACTCAGTTTATCATTTTCTCATGACAGTTATGTCCAAAACAGGGTGCAAAATTTGTAACAAAAATAAATATTCCATACATCAAAATTTTATAGTGATCTGCCAAAGGTTTACTATACACTGAGAATAACAGTCCTGATATCCAGCATTGGCATTTAATAGGCATTCAAGAATACTTGGTGAAGTTAATTAGGATAGAATATAACAGTTTGCTAGGCAGGGCATTGATAATAGAACTTCCTTTGCATTTTATTAATAAATCCCAATTTCAGATCTGTTCCCACTCTTCTTTCATTATGACTGAATAACTTTTCCCTTACCATCAGTTTTGGCAAGAGATAGCCTGCCAGTTACTTATATAAAATTACTTAGAAGTGAATCAACATTCTATTTAATGCGTCACTTCTACTTTGAAAGGCTACAGTCCTGTATTTCTTGCAACTAATCTCAGAATTATTTAACTTCAGTGTGTGCACTAATTTTTTTCCTTCCACCTCTTGTATCGCACAACTGATCTTAATACTAAGTAAGAAATCTTCATTTTCAGATTTTGTTAGAATACATGCTGGTTAAGTTTTCTAATATCTAGGATATTTAGAAATTAAACAGAAGAAATTATTTCAAGGATTTCAGATGGCTTTTTATTCTTACTTTAAATTTTTATCTTTCTTTGTAAATGTTTGCATTTGTGAGTAACTGAAAAAGATAATTTGCAAATGGTATACCTGTCTTAGTAGTGTTTAAGAGCATACTGCACTGACTCTTTCTTGGGAAATTAACATAGAATATGTTTCTTGATTTTTTTTCTTGTCTTTACATTTTAATTTGTTTGTTATAGGACATTTGCTCATTAGAACCTAATGGAAATAAATTCTGATTGTACCCCATCAACCTAAAATGTGACAATGATCAGTGATCATAGATGAATTTAGTTTTATTCAGTGCTACTCATAAAATAATGTTAGACATAGGGAATGAAATTGCTAATCTCTGTTATTTCAGTATGCTGACATCATCTTACACAAAACACATCTTCAAATCATATGTGGCTTATACATGCACAGATGTAATTGCTAATACAAATCAAAAAAAAAAAGAAAGAGAGAGAGAGTGAGTGAGTGAGCTAGATTGTGTCTAGGACCTATAATAATTAGCATTTTCAGTAACAACATCTGTTGCTGGCAATATTGGCAGCACTACAGGAGAAAGCAGTCATTACAATTAGCTAATGCTCAGTTTAAGTGCCATACAATGTACTGACATCTTCAATATTTTCACTAGTTTTGCATTTTCTCATTTCAGTAAGAATATGTTTTTGAGTTTGCATGAATGCCTTGTACTATATTAAAAACATTTCTCAAACCTTCTCTCCAAATTGATCTGAGGCTTAAAGTCAGTATTTCCAGTGGGTCAAAGTAGCATTGAACCAAATTGTATGAGACACACATCATCTGACACCCTTGAATTGTATTTTGTGAGTTTGATCCTACATGATTTAGATACTCTCTGAGTTAGAACTTCCCTCTAACCTGCAGCACACATTTTCCAATTGGAGGTTTAAACATCAATATAAACTTTAAAAAATAGCTGTAAGTCAATTAGAGAAATTTGACTGGTGACTTCTTGACTCTTGACTCATGATTCTTCACTCGTGGAGGCATCCGTTTGCCACCAAGCCTCAGGTGAGCCCCTCCAAGGGGAAGGGAAGTGAGGGGCTGCTGCTTCACTATATGGTGTCCTTGGCCTCATTGTATAGCATTTTCCCCACTTGTTTGCTGGTTTGGGAATATGCTAAAATGAATGAAAAAAGTAATGTTTTCTCTTTAAAGGTAAAACTCACTAGTGAATCAACATTTGAATCATTTACTAAGATACATAAACAAATTTGGAGTCTGCAAAATTGCTTATGAGAATAAGTGTCGAGCCAGAAATTGTTACTAGAAATATTTTGATGAGCTGAATATTTCCTATATATATCTTGTTAGTCCTGTCTTTAACAAACTGGATCTCTGTTGAACCCTATTCTGGGAGATAGTATGTACTGTGAAAGTGATTTCTGTGGCCCAATCTGGAAAATTCTGCAAATTATGTCTTTCTTTAGAGCTGTATGATGCACATTATATTTTCAAGGCTATGAAAAGTTCTACTATTTAACTTTGTTCATCTCAATATTTTCTAAATATTTTCTTTTCCCCTGAGCCAGTTTTTATCATGGAAACAAGTTTAGGAAATGTTGCTTCTGCCACACCAACATTTAACTGCTAATCCTGTTTGTGGAACTTTGCAAAAAGGACTATAGGCTGCACTAAGTAAAGGCTACCTGTGTGACTTTTAACAGACTCTTTGGGCTTTTTGCAACTTTGATGACATAATCATGATGGGGTTGAACCTAGTCTTATAAATTCACTTAGAGATGGATACTTCTAATATCAAAATTCACCAGAAACTTCTGGATAAACTACAATAAATATATTAACTTATCTTGAAGGGTTTCTTGTCTAAAGTTTGGTGTGTTCACAAATCTGTGTGAGTAACTTAGAAGATCAGAGACACACTAGAAGAAACTGAAACATGAACAAGAATTGATGAAATAACCTATGTTAGCATGACCTTGTCCTGTTTCATTTGGGACTTTCTCAGTTTTAGCATAAAAATCCTTCTGTCCCGAGAAAGCCCTCTGGTCACCCTACTGCACTGTAACGCAAATCATAGCTGTCGTGGCTTCTTGTGTTCTCCAGATTTCATTTGTCTCTCACTTCACCAATGGTTGCAATGGTTGATTTTATATGTCAATTTAGTTAGACCATGGTACCCAGATTGGTGGTCAAACTAGATGTTTCTGTGATATTATTTTTAAAAGATGAGATTAACATTTAAGTCTCATTTAAAAGTCTAAGTAGACTCCATAATATGAGTGGGCCTCATCCAATCAGTTGAAGGTCTTAACAAAAAAAATACTGACCTCCCCAGAAGAAAAAGGACTTTCTAAAATAGCCCAAGATCTGTTAGCAGATGCCCTTTGAACTTGAACAGCATCTCTTCCATGGATCTCTAGTTTGCTGACTTGCTCTGCAGATTTTGAACTTGCCAAACCTTCACGATCATGTGAGCCAGTTTCTTAAAGCAGATCTCTTTCAAGGAGTGACATCAGCTGGATGGTAGAGTTCTCTGGCTTCACTTTCCACATACCACACAGACATCCAGCTAGCAACTATCCATAGCCAAGAATACCACTGTGACTCTCCCAGAACTTGAGAGTGAGACTGAGACATCCCCTCAGCCACAGAACCAAGAAAAGCCATAACTGTGCAATAAGGGTAAGGGTTCTCTTTGACTGTGCTGCCTCTCCCCAGGCCAGCACAGTGCTATACACAGAATTTTTTCTGGATCCATGATTTCTACAGTAGGAAAAGTGAGTTAGAGGAGAACATTCAGCTTCCCTACCATTTTGGGACCCTTCACAGGAAAGAGATCTGTGTGAAGAATGTGAAGGATTTCTTGGGCTATTTTAGAAAGTCCTTGAGATAATTTTCATCTCAGGCATGCAAGCATGAGCCTCTTTGTGCTTTACTGGCTCCAATTTGTTATGGTCTTAAAAGAGTATTTGCAAATTTCACACCACAAAGCAAAAACCTATAGTAATTGCATAAAATAAAAATAAAAAAAAGGAAAGGATGCAAAGCATGAAACCACAGGAAATTAGCAAACCACTAAGGAAGACAGTAAGAGAAGAAGAAAGAAGCAAAGCACCTACAAATCAGAAAAACAAAAACAAAAACAAAATAGCATTACCAATCTTTACCTATCAATAACTACCTTGAATGTAAATGGATTAAATTCTTCAAAAAAATGTAGATTGTCTGAATGGATGGGAAAAAAAGAATAGATTAAATTCTTCCCTCAAAAGACATAGAGTAGCTGCATGGATTCAAAAAACAAACAAACAAGATTCAATTATATGCTACCTACTAGAGACACATGTAAGATACACACGGACACAAAGTGAAGGGATGAAAAATTTCACACAAATAGAAACTGAAAGACAGCAAGGGTAGCTATACTTTTGTCAGACAAAATAAACTTTAAGTCAAAAACCATGAAAAGAAACAAGGAAGATCATTACATAATGATAAAGGGGTTAAGTCACCAAGACATAACGATTATAAATATATATGTATATGCACCCAACATCAGAGCACCTACATAATAAAGTCATTATTAAATTATTTGAAGGGAGATATAGACTGCAATACTAAAATAGTAGATGACCTTAGCAATCAACTTTAATGGTCAGATCATTTAGACAGAAAATCAATGCAAAAATATTGAACTTGAATTACACATTAGACCAAATGGACTTAACAGGACATTCTGTCCAATAGCACCAGAATATACGTTCTTCTCAAGAGCACATGTAATGTTTTCTAGACAGCACCAGAATATACATTCTTCTAAAGTGCACATGTAACATTTTCTAGAATAGATCATATGTTAGGCCACAAACAAATCGCAACAAATTTAAGCATATTGAAATTATGTCAGCTATCTATTCAGATCACAATGCCTTGAAACCAGAAATCAATAACAAGAGAAGTCTTGAAAATACACAAATATGGAGAAATCAAACAACATGTTCCTAAACAAACAATGGGTCACAGAAGAAATAAAAAGGAAATTAAAAAATGCCTTGAAACAAAATGGAAACCCAATGTCCCAAAATATATGGGACCCAGCAAAACCATATCAAAGAGGAAAATTTATGGCAATGCTTGTATGAAAAATAAGAATGATCAAAAATAAACAATCTAATGTTACCCCTCAAGAAACAAGAAAACACTAAGAGTTTTTTGTTTTTGAAATGATAATCAAAACTTGAAAACCATTAGCCAGACTAACAGAGAAAAAAAGAGCAAAGACCCAAATAAATAAAATCAGAAAGTGAGAAAGGAGACACCACAACTACTACTACCGAAATACAAAGAAATACATAAGAAAATATGAACAATGATACACCAACAAATTGGATAACCTAAAATAAACAAATAAACCTCTAGACACACACAACCTACCTTGACTAAATCATGAAGAAATAGAAAATCTAACTAGACTAATAACAAGTAAGGAGATTGAATCAGTAGTAGAGTCTCTCACCAAAAAAAGCCCAAGATTGGATGGTTTCACTGCTGAAATCTACCAAACATTAATGAAGAACTAATACCAATTCTAACTCTTCCAAAAAATCAAAGTAGATGGAACACTTTCAAATTCATTTTACAAAACTAGTAATACCCTGATCCCAAAGCCAGACAAGGAGACTACAAAAAAAATAAGAAAACTATAGCATAATGTCCCTAATGAACAAGGTGTAAAAATCTTTAATAAAATATTAGCATATCTAATTCAAGAACACATAAAAATAATCATTTATCATGATCATTGGAATTTATTCCTGGGATACAAAGCTGGTTCAATACATGGAAATCAATAAATATGGCGCACCATATAACAAAATAAAGAACAAAAACCATATGATCATTTCAATAAGTGCAGGAAAAAAATTGATCAAATTCAACCCCTTTTTATGATTACAACTCTCAGTAAATTAGTTACTGAGGGAATGTACCATCGCACCTCAAAGGCCATATATGATAAACCCTTAACTAACATTATTCCAAGCGGTGAAAAGGGATAAGATGAGAATACCCACTCCCACTATTTCTATTCAACTCAGTATTGAAAGTACTAGCCAGAGCAATGAGGCAAGAGAAAGAAATTAAAGGCATACTAACAGGAGTGGAAGAAATGAAATTGTCTCTGCTGGTGATGTAATTTTATATATATATATATGTATATATTTTTGAGTTGGAGTCTCACTCTGTTGCCTAGACTGGAGTGCAGTGGCCGCTCCCGGCCACCGCAGCCTCGACCTGCTGGGCTCTGGCAATCCTTCTGCTTCAGCCTTCCAAGTAGCTGGAACTACAGGCGCGTGCTATCATGCCTGGCTGATTTTTGATTTATCGTAAAGATGAGGTCTCGCCAAGTTGCCCAGGCGGGTCTCGAACCCGCGAGCTCAGGCAATTCACTCACCTCAGCCTCCCAAAGCGTGGGATTACAGGCTGAGCCACTGAGCCCGGCTGTAATTTTATATTAACATATAGAAAACCCTAGATATTCTGCCAAAAAACTATTAGAACTGATAAATGAATTCAATAAAGTTGCAGGATACAAAATTAGCATACAAAAATCAGTAGCATTTCCAAATACCTATAATGAATTTCCAAAAAGGAAATTAAGTAAACAATCTCAACAACTAAAAGAGGAAATTAAGCAACAACAACAACAACAAAATACTTAGGTGTAAATTTAAACAAGGAGGTACCGAGAAGTCTGTATACTGAAAATTGTAAAAAGCTAATGAAGAAAAAGTTGAGGAAAATACAAATAAATGGAATGATACTCTTTGTTAATGTATTGGAAGATTTTATACTGTGAAAATTTCCATATTACCCAAAACAATTTTCAGATTCAGTGCATTCCTTAAAAAAGTTCCAATGTTATTTTTTACAAAAAACAGAAAAATCAATCCTCAACTTCATGTAGAACTACAAATTCATGTAGCCAAGTCAAATCTTGAGGAAAATATACAAATTAAAAACTAGAGGCATCACACTAATTTCAAAACATATTATGAAGTGATTATAATCAAACAGCATGGTACTGGCATAAAATTGGCATAAAATTCTACATTGAACGATGGAACATGATACAGTCCCCCCAAATAAACTCACACATTTATGATCACATGATTTTTGACAAATGTGTCAGTAACACACATGGGCAAAGTATGGCTTCTTGAATAAATGGCACTGGGAAAACTGGATATTCACATACAAAAGTATGAAATTAGACTGCTATCTTATACCATATGCAAACATCAACTTAAAATGGATTATAGACTTAGATATGCGACCTGAAACTGTAAAAATCTTAGAAGAAAACATCAGGGAAAAGCTTTATGAAATTGGTCTAGGCCAGATTTTTTGCATATGGCCCTGAAAGCACAAGCAACAAGAGCAAAATAGACAACAAAAAGCAAATGAAGGAGAATCATGAGTGGAAAGAGTAGCTACCAAATCATAGACAAAAATACAAGATTCCCAGGACCTTCCCCCACTGACAGATTCCTGGGAGGGTTTCCACTGAGTTTTTTAAACTATTAAATACTATCCTTTTAGTCTCAACTAGTCTTCCTAAGTACAAATTCTGAATAATAAGTTTTCCTCAGATATATGATGGATTACCTGTCAGTTGCATATTCTTCAAGCAAAAATAAATGAATGAGTGAACAGTTGAATGAAAAAATAAAAGGAGTTGGGGATTCCCTGAACGCTGTCAGCTTCCTTTGGCCCATGGTGCTTCCATTTCCCGCAACACGTTAGTCAGAATGATCCCTACCAATTAACTTGAAAATGAGGCAGTTGAGTGCGTCTTTGCGCAGTGATGTTTAATATGAGGATGGGTAAATTCTTTTCAGAACTTTGGGTGACGGAGTCTGTGTAAGATTAGACATATAAGTTTTTCCTAAGTTGTTCCTTTCCCAGAAAGTTATCTACCTTATTATTACAGAAATTTAGAAGCAATTCCTTATGTTAAACAAAGATTACCTCTAACTTTTCAATACACGAATCTTTAAGAAATCGTGAACATTTTAAAGCAGAATTTAGAGCACTTCATTTAGTTTTATCACCCTGAGAAGTCTAAGTCACGGACCCTTCTTTCCTAGTGTAAAATATTTGATAGGAAAGTTGAAATACAAGAAAAAAAACACCTAAGTTATTGTGAAATATTATTACAAATCAATAATAGGCATTTTAGTTTATCAAAAACTTGTAATTTATAACAGTTCATGGAAGAAATGTCCACAGACCACTAGATCTGTAGTTTGTGAGGACTCAGTATTCTATATTATAAAATTGTACACTTCTCAAATGTGCAGCTTCCTGGAAGTCATTTCCTGTATTATTTGACCATAGTAATACATTTCAGTTTCCTGAAGGTATGAATCTATTCTTTGAACTCTGAGTCTTAATAAATGCTATTCTCTTTGTCTGTGCAAGACTGTTCTCTTTAGAGATCACTTGTCTAATTCCTTTGATTGCCGACTCAGGCCTTCCTTTTCCTGGGTAGCCTGTCTTGACTCCCTCTCCCTTTAGACACCTGGTCTAGGAGTTTCTCTGTGTTCATATGATAGCTCTTCCCAGCCTGTCATTTTCATCCTGGTTAGTTTCTGAGTCCTCGAGCTCAAACATTTTATCCTGTGTTTAATTCAGTTACTCTGAACTAGATGAAAAGCAGGCCTTACAACAAATCTTGAACCACTTAAGAAGTATTGATTCTAAACTATTGCTTAAATAATTCTCACAGTTAGCTATAATTACTTTTATTGTTTAAGAACTACTTGATAAAGCAGGGTTTATTCTAAAGCTAGAATTTAAAGATAATTTATTGGATATTTTCAGATTGTAGAAATGAGTCATAAAGATAAGAGAAATAACTGTTAACAGATCTTTTAGATTAAGCCACAAGCAATAATAATTTGCAGCAGCAAACATTGTCATGCTAATGACAATTGTGAATCAGTTACATTTGTTTCCTATTTATTCATGGATCAGCTGTTGCTTTGGAAGTTTTTATTTTCTGATAGGTTTTTCTTTGATAATCTGTTTTTTCTTTAAGATTCTAAAAATTGAGGCAAATTTTACATAACCTAAAATTAACCAGTATGAACATCTTTAATAGGCTTTTAACTTTGATTTTTATCTATATTACTCTAGTTATTTAATATTCTCTAGAAAAACCCAGAATGTTTTACCAATTCTTTTTCAAGAAAATAATTCTTTAGTCTCCCAAGATTATATGCCCACTGGCTCATTGGACAGTCTCTCTGAAATCTATGCCAGTTCTGCTCTTATAAATTGTGAGCCTGTGTTTCTTGTGCCAGGTTCTATTCCAGGCACAGGTGGGCATTAGCACAGCCAGTCCACCATAGCACTCTACCACCTGGTGTAGAAATCTGTTAGGAATACAGGAAGACTGTTTGTGGCCTTTATTGACAATTCCTTTGCCTTTGGATCTGTGAAGAGAAATCTATGATTGAATAAAGTCCCATAAATTAAATTCAGACCCTGCATTATTGATTTTCAAGCAGAACTCGTGCCATGATACTGTTATACTCTTACTGGTTACATTCAGGGTCAATAGAAACGATCTCTTGATAAATCAGAGGTCAATTTCCTTTGAGATTAGACAGGAATGAATTCTGTATTCCAAATTTTGTCCACATGTTGTAAGTTCTTAATGATTTGACACCTCTTTTGGCTGAATTAGATCCACCACGCCCTTACTCTGGCGGTGAGCAGAAAAAGAAAACTTTTGTAAACAAATGACATGTTTATTCACATAAACTAAGAATATATTTAATTGCCCGCTGGCCCTGCTGTCTAACCTCTGCCATCAGTTAATTATTCTGAAACCATCATCATGATTTCTCATGGCATATCCTGTATTTAAACTGGTATAACTATAAGTCTGAAACAGCAAGTCACCTCAATTTGATATCCAGACTTGCCTTTGGCAACCAATTTCTCTTAGCAGCAATAGCGAGTTATATTTCTTAATGCTAGATCTGCTGAGGTTATGTTTATGGAGGCCAAATTGTACACATTGGGTTATATTTGCTTTGAACATCTTACAGTCTAAAGTCATCATGACTATGCTTTGTTGATGAACTTACTGTAGGAGTCTTTGGGTTTGCATTGAGTGAACTTGGCACCTGTACTTCTTCAGCTCATCTCAGGGAAGTTAAAGTGGACTTCTCTTGAGGAACATGTTCTTTTTATTTAGCTCCTTATAAATGCCCATCAATCTTGCTCTGCATGACTGAGTTGTTGAAGCATAATCACCTTTCAGTTAATAAGCTACATGGAGCTACTTTTCTAGTGGGGAGTATACTTGCAGGGGAGCATAATCTCAAATTTATTGCCACCTACTTAGTACCATTCAGAGCTTGCTTGGGAGTTTAGGGAGGATTGTCTGAAATGTGCAGTCCAAACATTTTACCAGATAATAAAAATTCAATCCCTTGATTTATTTTATTTTCTTTTTTTGAATGATAGCATTGATTTTATGCTTCAATTATACCAAGGGAGTTTAAATAAATTATATTTCAATAAGGTAATACCTCATTACTTTGTCATAATATTTCTTCTGATTTTATTTTATTTTATTTTATCACTGTGATCTATCACAGAAACAAAGAACTGAGTACCACATGTTCTCAATCCCTGGACTTAGCAGACCATTGAGAAATCCCTTACCTGGACTGTATCTTTTTTGTTTCTCTAAAAGCTTGCTTTGATTAAATTGCACCTTGGTGTTTTAAAAAGAGAATACATATGAGTGTTAATGCACTTACATTGTAATTCAGAAGATGGATCTTTTTTGCAAACTAAATTAAAAGGTACAGAGACTATTCAGAGAAGCCATCTGTCACTATTTGAAAGTTATAATTAGGGTCATAATTTTTAATGTCATTGTCATACATTGGAAAAAGGGAGCTTTGGGATGGCAACTGTAGGTTTTACTCCTCCTCTGTAATGTCACACTACTTCCAGATTTAGAAATCTATTCAACTGAAATTATTTCTTTTAATTTTGGAAATTATATTCCTTTTTAATTGTCAGTACTGCTAAGCACAATGTTTTTTTGAAGTTTAATATTCCTTAATAAATAGTTCTTCTATTTGTATGAATACTTTGCCATAAACCAGTCTCCAGCTTGACATTTGAATTTGCACTTCGGTGTATTAATTAAGCACGTATAAAAACACATGGAATTGATAATTGCACTTTAGCTACAGACTTAAAGACTTTAGAGTTGATTTTCAAAATCTAGTTAATTCAAATAATTTTTTTTTTTTTTTTGTCGCCCAGACTGGAGTGCAGTGGCCGCTCCCGGCCATCGCAGCCTCGACCTGCTGGGCTCCGGCGATCTTTCCGCCTCAGCCTTCCAAGTAGCTGGAACTACAGGCACGCGCTACCATGCCCGGCTAATTTTTTGATTTATTGTAGAGATGAGGTCTCACCAAGTTGCCCAGGCGGGTCTCGAATCCATGGACTCAGGCAATCCACTCACCTCAGCCTCCCAAAGGCGCGGGATTACAGGCTGAGCCACCGAGCCTGGCTAATTCAAATAATTTTAATAATTAATAGTTAATCAAGAAACTTTGAAAAATGAGTTCCATTTCAATTTTATTTAACTATCGTGCTATTCATTTGACAAATATTTATTTTTGTGTCCACTGTATTTCTTGACACTGATAACCTTTGTCCATTTTTCCCCCTGTCAATATTTAAAGTTTGGAAATTAAAATTCTTTATGTTATATGCTTTATTAGTTAAAGTTAAGTGTGGTTCTGTATCATCAAATACAACAAGAGCCAAAAAAGTCAGAACAACCCAAATATGTTTATTTACATGCAAATATTTAGATAATATATTTAGGTATAATATTTAATCAATTTTATGTTCTTCCCATCAGAATTTGTATTATTTCAAGAAGATCCTTTTTTAAAGATGAGAATTAAATTGACCATGCACACCTTCGATGTGATTAAACTATTTGATCTTTTAAAATAGAATCATTTTATTTTATTTTATTTGCTAAGTATTGACACTTAGCAAATAGCCCATTATGTAGATATAATTGCTTCGTGATCATAGTAAGTTTAAAGTCATAAATGACTCCCTCAAGGTCTTAGTAGCATATTATAAATTTGTAATCTATGTAGATAAATAAGTATAGCAACTTCATATCAAATTGGCCGATATACACGTTTTATTATTGTGCCAATAGACTAGTCAGCTTTGAGGTTATTATTAATTTTTTAAAATAAATTTTTCATCATGCTATGTGCAGTATAATCACAATTTCATATTTATTAGTGAAGCACAAGTACTTTTTACATCATCAGGATTATTAGACATTTAAGCAGTGCCCCTTCTACTTAAATGATGATGCCATTATCCTTTGCAAACTCTACCTATCAATTTGGTCAGTCTGGAATACTGACCATTCTATAATGCAACTCATTATAGAATGAAGCAGAATAACTACTTATGGTGGAACAATACAACTTTGTAACCTCTTAACCAGAATATGGGAAAAGTCCAGTTAACCTTTAAAACTGTTTGGTGTCTACATGGAAAAAGATGCTAATGTACCATGTGAAATTTGGTGAGTTACATTTCTTATTCTGTGTAATTTATTTCTGGAGGATTCTTTTAATCTATGTGATGTTACTCTAGGATTTGGTTGAGTTTGGCAAAAGATACCAAAAATATAAAATATCCCTCTTATGCTAATCTTAATACATAACTTGGAGAAGAAAAGGTTAGATGAACTCCATAGGAGGGAAGGAAACTTAGAAATGACTTCTTAGCATCTTTTCTAATTCTGCTATTGCAATTTTGTTAATGTTTGTGTTATAATTGAGGTAGAAATAAGCATTTTAAAACCATGTGGAGAATTCAACACTAGACCACCTATGTAAGGCATTCCTTCTGTAACGGGAAAGGTCTTTAAATGTGGAGTAACTCACCACATGTACTTATATTGAGTGTGGACATTCCTAGAGCTTTCTGCCAGGTATTTGGTGTGCCTATATGAATGTGTCTGTCTGACTATCTGTCTCTCTCTTTTGCTAAGCATGCAAATGGAGTGTTATATATTGGATTTCACTTGTATCATTCGTTTACTTTAGATGCCTTCTGACTGTGTTGAGCCTGGCTTGTTTGGAGTTAGCTTGTTAATTTAATGAGATCATTGTGATGACCATGATTACAGAATGGAAAATGTCACCACTACATGCCAGTTTGTTTAAATCATTTTAAAGTACCCACCTGTGCTGCTAAATTCTCTGTTTGAATTTTATTGGCTAACATGTTTTTGCTCCAGTGTCGGATGCTTTAACTCTTATACCTAGGTGAATTAATCTGGGTGTGTGTGCCATTGCCTTTTTAGCTTCCATTGCTGTTCTCATAAAGGTTCCATCTGCTTAACTGGTAGAATTTTAGGCCTTTCTTCTCTTTAAAAATCGTTTCGAAAAAGCATAGTTTCTGAAAGAAAAACCAGAATGCTGTAAAACGTATTATTTGGGAGATGTTAAATTTCTGCCATCAATGTGCTAAAATGTATGTAGCAAATGAGACCTAGCATCCGAAGTAATACTGGCTTTCTTCCTACTGTTTTCCATCTCTTGTCCATCTCTGTATTTCATGAAAATCTGCCTTCTCTGATAAAGGCGTAATGAGCAGGAACAAGACAGCTCTAGGGATTTAGCTGTTTTAGACAAACTCTACTTTTTTTTCTTTTGATTTCGCTGCCTTGTTGGTGACGTTATCATGAGAATGAGGAAGGAATAAAGGATTATTGTGAAGCAAAATGGCAACATTGAGTTCTGAAACAATGAGAGAAAAGAAGGAAAAGCAGAGGAGTGGAAAAGGATTCTAAGCAAGAGGTGGGAGGTGGGTTTGAGGCCTGGGATCTCCATTCTTTTTGCCCATAGCATCCTGAAGTTGGGCAGGTGTAAGTGAGGAGATACTTTGTAAAGTAAGATCACCTCTGAAGCAGTATTAATAGGATTGATGATTGAACATATGGTTTGGAGCATGGCCTCTGATAACGTCCTGAAGTCACATTGTGACCTTGGACAAATTAGTTAACCTTTCTGGGCTTTAGTTTCTCCATCTGTAAACTGGGGAAATTAATAGTAGTATTGCCTTTTAGGGTTGTTGAGAGGATTAAAATAGCTATTACAGGTAAAGTGCTTAGAAAAATTTTTATCTGGCCAAGCTTGGTGGCTCTGTAATCCCAGCACTTTGGGAGGCTGAGGCGAGTGGATTGCCTGAACCCACGGGTTCAAGACCAGCTTGGGCAACTTGGAGAGTCCTCCAAGATTAAAAATTGTACAATAGATTAAAAATTGTAGGCCCTCCTGTAGTTCCTGCTACTTGGAAGGCTGAGGCACAAGGATCGCCAGAGCCCAACAGGTCAGTGCTGGGGTGGCCATGAGTGTGCCACTGTACTCCAGCCTGGGCGAGGGAATGAGACTCCGACCCCCCCAAAACAAAAATGTTGATCTGATTATAGTATTCATTTTTAATAGTAACTATTAAGAGTGAGAATAGCAATTTGCATTTTAGAAATATGAATTATTAACCATTTTAGAGAGCAACAGTTGTTTTATTGCTAATGGAACACGTTAGTATATATGAAACTTTTCATTGTTCTCCAAAAAAACCATGTATTTTTCTTCATGCTTCTCCTCTTGCATAGAAGTCCTTTCTTCTAGAAAGTTTTACAGGGCTTCTATCAAGTGTTACCTTCTCAGTGAATTTTTTCTGAACTTCTCCAGGCAGAATGAGTTTATGTATTCCCTTGGACTCCTATGGCAATTAGTTGGTATCTTTAATCTGGCACTTATTTCATTATGATGAGATTATCTTATTAAGTTTGTGAATTCTTTCCTTGATGGCTAATGCAGAGTCTTCCCATAGTTTTAATAATCAGCATGTGTAGTCTGTGTCTGTGAAACAGGTGGATGTCGCTGATTCTTGATTAAGAAAGGTATAGTGGTTCGCATGGTGTTCATAAGTCAGATTCTCTTAATACCTCAGTCACTGCTATGTCTTACCTTGGCTGTGAGATTGCATTTGGAGATTGTAGTGAATATCTGCTTCATTTCCTAGCAAATGCTCAAGGTTATTAACGCTGGTCTGCTTGGTATGCAAGAGAAGATGTTTTATATCCTCCTCCTTCTCTTTTTATTTCAATTTTTTTTTTTTTTTGAGTTGGAGTCTCACTCTGTCACCCAGACTGGAGTGCAGTGGCCGCTCCCGGCCACCGCAGCCTCGCCTGCTGGGCTCCGGCAATCCTTCCGCGTAGTTGGAACTACAGGTGCGCGCTACCACGCCCATCTAATTTTTGACTTATTGTAGAGATGAGGTCTCGCCAAGTTGCCCGGGCGAGTCTCGAACCCGCGGGCTCAGGCAATCCACTCACCTCAGCTTCCCAAAGTGCTGGAATTACAGACTGAGCCACCGAGCCTGGCTTGTTTTAATTTTTAATTTTAAAATTGTGGAGTACAATTCAGGGTTAGGTATACAAATATTCATTGTGCAGATACCCTTGTTGATGAGGTCCTCCTCTTTCTCTTTTCCTCCATTGCTGCCTCCTTTTGTCATTTTCTCTTCCTCCTCTTCTTCCTCCTTATCCGCTCTCCTCTCTTCCTCTTTGTTTTTTGTGGATATAATTAGCTTGTTTAAAGCTCTTGCTTATTTTTGTCATCCATTTAGAGATTTGCACTTCTTTGTATAATAGATTTTCATTATACTCATGAAGTGTTGTAGTCACATTTTTCATAAAGTTTTAATTAATGACCAGTTGAATATTTTGTTTTTATTTATAAGTACTTGTAATATTACCCTTCCCAAATCCATTGAATAAGCGTTTTGTTTTACAAGAGATGGTTTCCTAAAATCAAGAAAAAAAGTTAGTAATATTATGATATTAAATTTAAGAATAATAGCCATGTATAAATTTGTAGGGTCACCCAATAAGAAATATATACTGGCTTACTATTTTTAGATGGATTAATAATATTTTTTCTGATATCTTTATAGGCATATTAGAAGTCATCTGTATTATAAAGCTGTTTCACTTAATCCAAGAGGAAATAAAATATGAATACCTATAGACATGTATAGACTTTTATTTACAAATGGATCTTTTAAATATGTTTTGCACAAAGAGGAAATTAGTTCTAGAAAACAGGAAAGAATTATAGAAACTCCTATCTGTTTTGGAAAGTGACTGCTGCTCTCACTTGAGCCAATATTGTTTTAGATGGTATCTATTGCATTTTGAATCACCTCTGTTTTAAACATGAAATAAAACTAATTAATGTAAGAGCAAGGTTATTGGCAACTCTATTTATATTAATATAGAGATGGTACTGGTAATGTGGCATTTTAAAGAAATTCAGTGGCAGTTCTCCCAAATAACCAGCTTTCTTCCAGAAAATTATAAAGGAATCTTCCATATAAACTTACTGTTGGTTTTACTTTATCAGGCAAAGTAGTGGCTCTGTTAAATACAAGATTGAACACTGGGTTTGGGTCCCGATTCAGTAACTTTACTAGCTGCATGAATTGATTCAAGTTACTTAAGTTCTCTGGGCCTCAGTTTCTTAATCTATAAGATGAAAAGGTTTGAAATAATTGATTTAGCACTGTATTTTATCAACCATAGTAGAAACATTAATGACGTTAGTAAAGCTTGTGCTTATAAAGTTATTTTTATTTTTTCTAACATTTAAGGACTTTAGATATAAAATTCATTTAAAAATTTTTTCCTAAGTGTTTTATTGGTAAATGACAGTGATAGCAATGTTTAGTGTTTAAGGCTACTTTGTAAATGACTTTAAATGATTCTAATTAGTACTTGAACTAATCTATTTCATTCCTAGATTGAGATGGATTTCCTTTAGAACACTGGGAAAGGTTTGTTTTAATTTCATTATGGCACATAGAGTTTAGTTAAGAAAGACAGTTGCTCTCTTTCAGGTAGATTGCTAAGTTAACTGTTTGAGATTCTTGGTTTGAAATGTCTTAGAGCCTTACAAGAGATAGTGAAAGGAAACGTATTCATATTCAATACTTCTAATTCATTCTTTGCTCTGTTCATGTTTTACAGATCTCCAGACTTAAAAAAAAAAAAAAGATTATTCATAGGATTTGTTCCCTTCATTCGGCAGCAGATTATATAGCATAGATTTTGGGAAAATCATTCTGCATCGATTAGGGGACAGAAAGACAGGAAAACAAAAATTATAAGATGACTTTAATAAATTTTAGGATTTTGGAGGGCAGATAGAACTATATCTCTGTAGCAATAAAAGAAAACAAGTAGAATGAAGTAATTACTGAAAGAGAAGAACAAAATCTTATAGTAATTCATATCTGGGAGAGATTATTTCCAGTTGAGAACATGGTCAACCTGGTGAATGTTTTTCGGCTGGGTTTCTAAAGGTAGGAGTGGTGGGAAAGGAAGAAAAGGGCATTGGTAGCAGAAAGAACAGCTTGCTTAGTGGCCTGGGAATGGAACACAGCCAGTGTTGCCCAGTAGCACCTGTTAAAAGGAGCATATTGAGAAATAGAATTCAGAGTGGTAGGATTCAGTCAGATTACACAGGAATTCAAGTTCTTACCAAATAATCTGAACTTGATTATGTCTAGGTTTGTGGCCATTAATCAAATGGAAGGTTTTTGAGCAAGGGAGGGCATCACTGTGCTTTAGAAGAATAATCTGACCGCAATGTATAGCCTAGTCAGAAGAGTAATAGGTGGAAGGAAGAGGAAGAAAAGACATGATGACATTATTAATAGTGCAGGCAAGAGTCAATAAACAATGAAAGAATGGAAATGTCAGTAAACATGGAAAAACCAGAGTAGGTTTGGGCAGTGACAATTGGTAGAAAATAGCCAATCCTAACTGATTGTCGGGGTGTGTGAGAGAAACAGAAGGAACAAGTGGCAATGCTTCTAAAATTTCAGCTAATAAGACCAGAAGGGTGGTCAAGGAGGAACATTACTAGAAAGAGTGAAGTGAGGTCAAGTTTGACTGGGACTAAGCAGACGGGGCAAGGGGAGGGGATGAGGAGTTACTTTCTGGATTTGCTGACATTTTGGCAGAGAAGTCAACTCTCCAACTAATGTCCAGCAGACACCAGCAATACAGTGCTAGGATAAGATAGGAAGTCAGATCTTCAGGAGAGCATTCCTAGCCCTAAGAACTTAGATTAAAAATCAATGCTTGATGAAGCGGCGAGTATAGTTTTGGATAGTGAAATCAAATACTCTGAATACGTTGAGAGAGTAATGAGGCTGAGAGACTTCTTTTTAGGGAAGTAAGAGAGCTGACTGCATTTCCATTCTGAGGGAAGAGTCAGTAGAGAGGACAAGACGAATAATATAAAAGAGGGGAAAAATGCTTCTGAAATTCCTTTTCAATTTCCACAGCACTGGCTAAAATTGAAATTAAGGTGTTCTAATGACTACCAAGATTGAATTATTCGGTTGATAATGGAGGACCTAATGAAATACTTTCATTGGAAAGAAAATATCCATGGAAGAAATGGTGTGATGCCCCCCCAGAAAGAAACCAGTGGACACAGTTGAACATAATTCAGCACATAAGTGAGTTTTATATACAGAGCAGCCCCACTAAACTTCCGTAATGCTAGATCAACAAAGAATTCATTAATTCTGAGTAGACTGCTTGGAAAAAATTTCTTTCACCTTCATCAAATATTTCAAAAACCCCTATAGGCATAGGAAAAACTTTGCAGTTATACTATTTTGAGTTGGGATTTTTATGCTTTCCATGAATAAATTTGATAGACTAATCTGCTTGTGAGTTGTTTATTTATGTATTTGATTCCTTAGCTTACCTGTGGCTTCTTCACTTTGTTGGTTTTCAGAATTGAAAACTGGACCTTTGTTAAGAAAGCATATTGTCTATCTTGGCTTGTAAGTAATACTTTATCTAAATTCAGTACTGTTAGAATTATTTAGATTTTTTTCAGTGGAGATGACTGAAAAGCCAAAGCTGCAAAATTTGCAATCAAATGTAATAATACAAATATTTATTCATTAATTTAGTCTAAATCCTTTCCCTAGTGCCCTTGAGTTTTCTGTGAAGACTTCTTATTAAAATCAACTCTATGTAGCATGGAAATAAACTTAATACACAACTTGACTAAGATTATTTGTGTTTTCTCTTGACCAGCTGAATATTCTTCATCTTTCTTTTATATGAAAAAATGATTTTGAAAACATAAACAAAATTGGAGATTTTATAAAACCTTGTTGTAAAACTGAAATGGGAGAAAAAATCAATTTCTGGCTGAAAAACTTTCTGTTGACACTGAACTGAGCAAACAACTTTCTTTTCAGATAATATTTCTATACTAATGTCACAGAAATTAAGGTGTGACAGTGACCAATAGTTTATTTTCATTGCCTCAAACTTTCAAAGAAAGCAAATATGGATTTGAAAAATTATTAATTAAAATATATTAAGAGGTATTGAGTGTTTATATAAAGAATTAATGAAAATCCCAATTTACATTTAAACTAGTCTATTATCTCACACCTTTTCAATTTACCATGCAAGAATTATTTCAACAAATATCTGAAAAACTATTACAGCTTTAATAATAAATAGTGTGTTATCCTGAGCTTGGCTTCCAGAAACATCTGTAGGTTTTCTAGGTTCAAGGTAACTGCTCCAGCCTCCTCTAAATCAGATCCAAGGACTAGACTGACTAAGTACCCAAATGGCATTTCAACCTCAAACATGAATCCGCCCCCACTTCCCACTCTCTTTCTTCTTCAAGTCGTTCCCATTAGTCCAAAATAATTTCTCTTGAAAGCTCAGTAAACTTGGTGACTGTGGGTTTGCATGTGGCCACAAGCTGCCTATGAGCTGCTGTATTTTCCCCAACACGGAGGTGGTTGCCTGCTTAACAAGTTTATGTTGTTGCTTTTCTTACACCCAAATCATAGTATGCATTTATGTTGCCTGTTATCTGCCTGTCTCTTTTAGACATTTCCATTTGCAGCCTCTGGTTTATGTCTTTGTAGGTCATTGAGGAATGAGATTTGACCCAGTTTCAAACTCCTTTCCTAATCTTTTACCCCACATCTGTGTGTATGTGGTGGGGCGGGGGACAGGTGTGAGCATCATGGGAGAATGGATGTGGTATGATGGTGTAGGTTGGTGGTAGGGTTGTCTCCAGGAGGAAAACATTTTGTACAGCTGTGCTTTGCACTACGGCATCACTTCCATTGGTATCAGTCTCAAGGTAAAGATCAAAGAATTGTTAAAGGGAGTAATAGTGGTACAATAGTTTATCAATTTACTTTCTGTTTCTATGCGTGGTTTCAAATAAGAGTCTTTTTGAATAATATTGATAAGCCTGTTTTATTACTTTGAATTCACTGCACTATTTGGTTACTTTGACTGTAAATATGATCTCTTAAAATTTGTGGTAAAATATACAAGGTATTTTTAAAATGTAAAATATGACATTTTAATAGTTTTAAGTATATAGTTCAGTGGCATTAGGTGCATTGACAATGGTGCAACTGTTACCACGACCCAACTCTGCAACTTTTTTATCATCCCAAACAGTAACTATGTACCCATTAAACAAATTCCCCCCTTCTTCCTCCACCCTTCCCACTCCCTGCCAACCATTGGTAGTCACCATTCTGCTTTTTGTCCCTATGAAATTGACCCTCTAAGTACTTCATGTAAGTAGAGTTATACAATATTTTTCTCTTGGAGGCTGGCTTGTTTCACTTAGTATAATATCTTCAAGGTTCATTTAGCTTGCAACATCTTTTAGAATTGTCTTCCTTTTTCAGGCTGAAGTTTTTTTTTTTTTTTTTGCATGTATACCACCATTTTTTATACTTATCTGTCCATGGGTTCTTGGGTTGTTTTGACTTTTGGTTAATGTGAATAATGCTTCTATTGAACAAATATCTATTTGAGTCTCTGATTTCAATTATCTGGATATATATAGATATGACTTTTAAAATCAGATATTTTACTCATCTCTTATAGCTCTTGTCCCAATGTACATTTCCTCTGAAATTTATATGCATATAGTATTTTTCATTATTGTGCTCCTTGGAGGAGGGTGTTAGCCCCTTTCTTTGAAATATGTTCAGAACTCCAGTGCTTAAAGCTTCTACCTGAAACCATTAGTTTCTATCCCCACAAGAATTCTTTGCAAGATCTGCTGAGCTGTTTAAACTATGTTTCTTTAGAACTTCTAACATGTTTAACTTTTCCTTGACTTTTTCTCTAATAGACATGCTTTAGGTAAAGCTCCTTCATTCTAAGTTGCTCTCTGAACTTGATTTTGTGGCTTACTAATTCATTATCTAAATAGAATCATCTAACAGAGTGCATGTATGCATTCTGTTGATTCTGTTGTGGGTTGGGATGTCATGACTGAGGGTTTTACTGTATGATAAATCTCATTTCCCTCTCAGGGTTCTCTAAGACTGAGGGCTATAGATTGGACAGTCTACAATCCTCATCTCTTTGGGATACATCAGTTGCTATTATGGAAGAGAGTGGCCTGCCTTGGGAAGTGGGGAGGTTCTGAGGCTGAGAACTGGCTTCTCAGGATGCTTAACCTGTTTGGGCATTGTACCTGTAAAGTATCACAATTCTTTGAGTTATAGAAGTAAGGCTCTATAACTATTAAGTCTGATTAATGATTACCATGTGTATGGAAAATTGGTATTACATTGGTAGCTCTCTTTATGAAATTTTCTTTTATTCTGAGCAAGCCAATGGCATCACTTACCCATAGTTTTGAAAATCTTTCCCATTGATCATATCACACAAATCTTCATTGCTTACCTTCAGTTGTAATATTATGTTTGAGCAAAGTTTTAACATTTACTTATTATTTACTCTTGCTTATTTTTTAAACGGTGCTACATATATTTAGTTAACAAGAAAAAATAAAAAAGAATGTGTAATAAAGAATTTACCCTGTTGCCCCCTGCCCTACCTTGGGGAGGTGAATCTCCTCTTTCTCTCTCTCTCAAATTTACTTTCTAAATAAACTATATTTTTGAATCTAAACAAGTTTACCCTGGCTGGGTGGAGTGTCTCATGCCTGTAACCCTAGTATTTTTAGGACTCTGGGGCAGGAGAATCACTTGAGCCCAGGAGCTCAAGACCAGCCTGGGCAATATAGTGAGACCTTGTTTCTACAAAATAAAAATAAATAATAAGTAAAAGAGTATAACAAAATCTACTCTGACCATAGACTATAGTTGCTCTTGCAAGAGGCAGTTACTGATACCAGTTTCTTGTGTATTCTTCCAGAGATCCTTGCTATATTGCTTTTTAAAGTGTATCATACATACAGAATAGTATATAAAACATACGTGGACAAAATAAAGGATCATAATTAAAACATCACTCAGGAGAATGTTATTGCTGGTTCTTAGAAGCTGTCTGTGTGTACTTTCTTGATTGTATTCCTTTTTCTTCTCACAAAAAGTAATTGCTATGCGAGTCTTGTGGTAACCATCTGTGTCCAGCAAGGAAACAAGGACATTACATCCTAAATGCCCTTGTTACAATGCAGCATTTAAGTATAGAGATTCATTCTTTTCAACATTGTTGAATTGTCCATGGTGCTTTTGGACTTCAGTGCAAATGTTTGCGTGTAATTACCATGCTCCTCATCTGAGCTGAAATTTTGCTTCTACTGTAGCCATAACATGATTTAGATATTTGAAAAATAATTCCACTTGCTAGAGCACTTTAAAATTAATTATGATATATTCATGTCAGTTTAGGCATATTGCACACCTGCTAATGTAGAATGGAGATTGGAAAATGGAAGACAGTTCAAAAAATCTTAGAGTATTCAAAAATGGCATTCTGATTGGGAGTTACTAAATGTGTATGTTTTGGGAAAGATTAGCTTTCAAAAAGAGAGCTTAGTCTTATTAATTTTTGTGATTTGCAGAGTGCCTGATACAAAAGAAGTCGTTAATAAATATTTGTTGAGTAGGATTGAGCTGAGCTGCTTATTGGTTATATGTGTATTTAAGTGGTTCTGCACATCCTTAGTACATTTCCTCTATTGGTCCTGGAGATTTGGTTCAGTATTTATCTACCTGACTAAATGTTCTGTGCTGCAGTTATCACCCTCCTTCTCCCTCACTCAGCTCCCATCTTTCACAATAACTGCTCCAAGAAGACGCTTCAGGTTTCCTTTGGTCTGTGAAGGATTATTATTTTATTTTTTTGTCCTTCTTCCACTTCTTCTCTTACCTTCCTTGGTACATGCAGTGGTATTGGGGATGATATCCCCTGACCTCGGCTGAGATGAAGCAGAGGGTGTCAGATCAGTTGCAGTGGAAAATCCTTCTCCATCCTTGTTGGTAGCTGAACCTGATAAGTGATATTCCCTCCTAGTATGAGGATTGAGGACACGTTTTTGAGATTGCTTTGCTAGAGGTAAAAACAAATGTGTGTGTGTGTGTGTGTGTGTGTGTGTGTGTGTGTATGTGTAAAACTGTTCTTTTTAAGGTGTCATGGAACTATTTCTGAGTAATATTCTGTTGGTATTCACTCATTTCACCCGGCAAACTCCAGCTGTACTGATCCTTGGATATCTTATTATATAACTTGTGTTCCAAATGTTGGAGCAAAGAGAGGGAGCTTGGAAAGCGATTTTACTTTAGAGAACTTGTGAAGTGTTCATGGCTTGTCATTCTTTAAATTCCAAAAGCATTTACTTTGTGGGGATCCATAATTAAGGAAAAGAGGTTTTTGTGAGGCAGAGGAGTAGCTGGGAGCATTGAGAGCGTGGCATATGTTTTGGAAAATTGTGACAATTTAGCAGGTAATCAAATATGTTGAGAGGAAGACCCTTGTTGTGATTTCAAGGGAGAGTAGACTATTTTCTCCCATCTATTGTGGACCAGTTCCCCTTGAGGTTGCCTCTTTTTCCATTCTTATTTGGGAGGACTTTGGGATCCATCATCTTTGTCCTTTTATTAAAAAAGAAGGGTTTTTGTTGTTGTTGTTGTTGTTGTTTTAAATTAAATTCCACTTGGCATTGGGAAAGCGATAGTGTCATAAATCACTGAGGCATACTATTGCCCTAAAAAAGAAATAAAAGGAAGGAAAATGAATTTAGAAGGAATGGAGCCTAAATTTTCCATGGTGAATAAATTCTGACCTTTTTTGAGTAATCATGAAAGGACAGACTTTCCCACCTTTTATATGTTAAGGAAAAGTGTTCCAGATACTTTGGCTTCTGAGGGACTGGGGAAGCACCCGGGTACATTAAAAATGTAAAGAAATTTATTAGAATATGCCTCCATAGCTTTCTGAGTTCCATGGGGACTATCCAACTTTTAGAATATCTTGAGAGAAACAAAATTGTGCTGAAAAAACTCAATTTCTTTTCAACTCAGTCCTACTTGAAAACAACTTAAGTCTCAATTGCACTAAAGAATATGAATATGAATCTTCTTTTTTAACATTTGGTTTTTGGTTATTCATATTGCCTGTATTCTGTACTATAATTGTATCCAACTGTTAAACATATCTTTTATAAATATACTAAAATTGAAAAGGAAATCAAAAGCTGAAAACCATTTGTGAATATAGCTGGAGAGTCTCAGTAAGGTGGGGGGAACATGTCCCCAAATTAAAGATCTAGGAAGTAATAGAAACTTACAGACAGATTGAGGTGCAGTTTTTTAAAACTACTTTTTCCCTGATAATTCTAGAAGTGTGAGGAGTGAAGTAATTAGCAATCATGACTCCCATATCCTTAGGCCTTTAGACGGTCATTCTTGCCAACATAAATGCACACTTTTGTAAAATATTGTCCTTGGTATGGAACCACAGAAACTCCCTTCTCTGATAGCTACTGTAGTCTTATTTATTTATGCCTTTATTTTTTACCCTATCTTAATAAGAACACTTTCATGATTTGCTTTCACCAATATTTGAGATAGTGTTAATATACTTAATTTTATATTCGAAACTATTACCTTTTAAAAGTATGTTTTTGAACAATCAATACATGGCATAATTTAGTATTTTGCTAATGCCTCATACTTGCAATCAGACATTTAACAAGATAAATTGGAAATTAATATTTATAATTATTTTACCTGTTCTATCAGATAGTATATTTTTCAAGAAGCCAATAAACTTGAAATATAACCTGCTTCTTCTCCATTGGTCACAAAATATTTTTTCTCATAAGTGTGGCATTAAATTATCTATTGTTCTGTAGTAAGTTCAGTGAACACACAATTTCTTTCTGATAGTCGCCAGAGCAGTCATCAAAAAGAAAAGCAGTATGAGTACCATTTAATGGGCTCTACTACACTAATATTATTTTGAGTTCTATTTGATGAAGGGTATTTTTACTCATCTGTTAGAATCATGTGTCTTTTTTATCTTCCCTTTTGTATGATGAATTCTTTTAAAATGGTTTTATTCAATCCCATAAAACTGAAAATACTTGAAAGAAAAAATATTATTTTGCAGTTAATCAGAATGTATCTCATTGCTACTTGACTGTCTTGCAATCTCAAGCATTATTGGTGCAGTGTTTAGTTATGAGGTGAAAGGTTCTTGTATTAGATGGACAGGGATAGACATTCTATGGGCTCATAGATGTCTAGCTGCACAACTGAGCAAAGAAGGCCAACCTTCTTTGCAGTCAGAGCAGGTGGCACAAGGGAACTCTCCTTGTTCAACCCCATTCAGGCAAACTATAGGATCATGCTGTAGTTCCACAGTGTCCAAGCATGTGGGTAGAACACAGTGAGAACATGGACAATCCAGGCATGGAATGTGTGGATGTGCTATCTTCCCGGTGACCAAGAACTCAGGATTTAGACGTCCAGATCAAGTAGGGCATGCGGACTTGAGTTCAGGCAATCCTAATAGCTGGGGCACCCAGAAGTATCTTGGATTGAGGAACTCAGATGGAGAAGCCTGGTTATCAGCTAGGGGCTCTTTAGGTGTACTGCCACTTTGTGACTGCCCATTAAACAAGTCCGTGGTTAGAGTAGTCATATGGGTGACAATTAGAAGACTTCATGCTAATGTCCCACAGATGCGTGGCTGGGATGGCTTAGATTTGTTCTGTCTCTGGTAGCACTGACTAAAGAAAAGTGTTTATGAGGTTGAGACTGAGGAAGACAATAGAAGAGAATCTTGACTTGTTAATTTTTTATATTTAACAGTTTTACTGATATAAAATTCATATTCTACATAATTCACCCATTTATTTTTTTTTGAGTTGGAGTCTCACTGTGTCTCCCAGACTGGAGTGCAGTGGCCGCTCCCGGCCACCGCAGTCTCTACTTGCTGGGCTCTAGCGATCCTTCTGCTTCAGCCTTCCGAGTAGCTGGAACTACAGGCACGCGCTACCACGCCCGGCTCATTTTTTGATTTATTGTGGAGATGAGGTCTCACCAAGTTGCCCAGGTGGGTCTCGAACTCGTGGGTTCAGGCAATCCACTCACCTCAGCCTACCAAAGGTGTGGGATTACAGGCTGAGCCACCGAACCTGGCTATAATTCATCCATTTAAACTGTACAAGTCAGTGGTATTTAGTATATGTACAAGCTTATACAACAATCACCTCATCTATTTCAGGACACTTTCACCACCCCTTAGCTATTATTTTCTAATCTTCACATTCTCTCGGCCCTTGGAAACTGTGAACCTACTTGGTTTCTATAGATTTGCCATTCTGGATATTTCATATGATTGGGATTTTACAGTTTGTGGTGCTTATGGCAGACTATTTGCACTTAGCATTATGTTTTCAAGGTTTGTTCATGTTGTGACATATATGGCTCTTCCCTTTCTCTTTATGAACTTTTACTATTCCATTGTATGGATTGACCACATTTTGTTTGTCCATGCATCACCTGGTGGACATTTGAGTTGTTTGCGTTTTTTTGACTGTTACAAATAACACTGCTATAAACATTTGTGCACAAGTTTTTATGTGGTTATAGGTTTTTATTTCTCTTGGGTAGAATTACTAGGTCTATTAATATGTTTTTAATCTTCCTGTACATGTATTTGGGACTATTGTTACCTAGTATGAAATAGTTTTAAATACAATCAACAATATAAAGCCTCTAGTTGGTTGTGGTTACTCTTAAAAAGCGTTTTGCATTTCCCTTTTCTAAAGTGATAGACTTCTCATGATTATTAACAGCTAGCCCTTCTTTGTTTAAGGATTTAAAAATTCAAATTATGAAACTATTTAAACTAGTTCTCAATTTCTTTGACTTGTGGTTTCTTAGACAATTATTTTGTTACTTTTAAAAAACAAGAATGTGATTACTTTTGATGCTGTATTTGGGTGTTTACTTACAATTTATATGTTTGAATTTTACGAACCTTTGAAATATGTGTGATAGTGATAGTTTGTTTAAAAGTGGAAATTTTGGCCAGGCTCGGTGGCTCAGCCTGTAATCCCAGCACTTTGGGAGGCCGAGGCAAGTGGATTGCCTGAGCCTTTGCGTTCGAGACCAGCTCTGTCAACTTGGTGAGACCTCGTCTCTACAATAAATCAAAAATTAGCCCGAGGTGGTAGTGCAGACCTGTAGTTCCAGCTGCATGGAAGACTGAGGCGGAAGGATCACCGGAGCCCATCAGGTCAACGCTGGGATGGCGGTGACTGTGCCACTGCACTCAAGTCTGGGTGACAGAGTGAGATTCCAATTAAAAAAAAAAAAAGTGGAAATTTTAAAGATATAATATGCTGCAAGTTATTAATAGGTTTCCCCCCCATCTATTGCAATGCATGCTGTCATGATTTGTTTAGTGACTTACTTATGCTTGTAACTAGATAAGTAATTTTCTTCTGGGTTCTCCAAAAAGATTTTTCATAGCCGGGCTCGGTGGCTCAGCCTGTAATCCTGTGCCTTTGGGAGGCTGAGGTGAGTGGATTGCCTGAGCCTGCGGGTTCGAGACCCGCCTGGGCAGCGAGACCTCATCTCTACAATGAGTCAAAAAAAATCAGCCGGGCGTGGTAGTGCATGCTTGTAATTCCGGCTACTTGGAAGGCTGAGGTAGAAGGATCGCCAGAGCCCAGCAGGTTGAGGCTGCGGTGGCTGGGAGCGGCCACTGCACTCCAGTCTGGGCGACAGAGTGAGACTCCAACTCAAAAAAAAAAATATTTTTCTTTAATGATAAAACTAATAAAGAAGATAGACTTAAGCAGCAGAAATACTATTTCCTTATATTTCCAAACATTTTAATAGCCATCTTTAAAGCTTATTCCAGTGCTATATGTTGGGATTATAGTTGCTTGCAGTATATAATTTATATATTTTGATTTTCATTTGCTTCCTGTGAGTCATTCTGAAAATAGCTCTTGTTCCTTTTTTGTTATTTGTTCATTCATTCTTTCTCTTGAACTGTTTCATTCTGTCTCTCGCTGGCCTTGTGAAAGAACATAATTGGATTTCTGCTTTGAACTATCATTAAGTTTGATTCTAAACTATAACAGAGAAATCTTGAGGTTTTTTGTTTTTTTTTTTTGAGTTGAAATCTCACTCTTGTCACCCAGGCTGGAGTGCAGTGGCACACTCATGGCCACCGCAGCCTCCACCTGCTGTACTTAGGCAATCCTTCCACCTCAGCCTTCCAAGTAGCTGTAACTATAGATGCACAGCACCACATCCGACTAGTTTTTGTGATTTATTGTAGAGATGAGTTCTCACCAAGTTGCCCAGGCTGGTCTCGAACCCATAGGCTTAGGCAATCATCTCTCCTTGTCCTCCCAAAGTGCTGGATTACAGGCTGAGCCACTGTGCCTGACTGAGTTTTGTTTTGTTTTGTTTTTGAGCTGGAGTCTCACTCTGTCACTCAGACTGGAGTGCAGTGGCTGCTCTCAGCCACTGTAGCCTCAACCTTCTGGGCTCTGGCGATCCTTCCACCTCAGCCTTCCAAGTAGCTGGAATTACAGGCGCGCACTACCACACCCAGCTAATTTTTGATTTATTGTAGATGAGAGGTCTCGCCAAGTTGCCCGGGCCGGTCTCGAACCCGCTGGCCCAGGCAATCCACTCACCTCGGCCTTCCAGAGCGCTGGGATTACAGACTGAGCCACCGAGCCTGGTCAGAGTTTTTTCTTTTTTTAAATGACAACTGTTTTGTGATGCTGTGGTTGAAATCATGCTTCTTTATTTTTTCATTGTTACAGTCAGAATCAAAGCAGTTATTTGACCCTTAAATTACACTGACCTTCAATTATCTTCTTTTACTTTGCATTCCTTTACATTACATTTATAAAGCATAAAATAAAATGATAAATTGTAGATATAGATGTTTACATTGCAAAACAATGCATGTTTCTTGGGAAAAAACCTTGAATTTAGTAGTACGTCAGTGTTATAATGTGAAATGTCTCCTGCCTTGTGGTCATCATTTCCCAAGCACCACAACCCAGAACAAACAATTATCATATGATTTGCCAGAAAGTTTTAATATATGCATGTGCAATCATTTATATCTCTTACATGCTTTATTTTTTTTTAAGTGGTGTTATTCTGTACCTTCATATGCTTCGACATCTTGCCTTTTCCCCTGCACCTGCAATTGACATAGGATAATGATGTAACTAATTTCTGCTTTTGTGTTTGCTTTGGCAGTCAGGGAGCTCTGGGCTCATTTACAATTGCCAGGAGCCCTGTGCTCAATTACAGTTGCCTACTATAGCTCCAACTTTCTGGTTTAGTTTTCTCCTCTTTCTTAATTATTTTTAAAAATAATTTTTAAAAGTTTTATTAGGACTTCTTTACGTGAGCCATTTAAACAATTTTAATGAATAGGAGAATTTAATAATTATGGCTAATAGAAGAGAGATGTTTGACCTTATGTATCAGATATTGTTAGATGCTACTCTGCATTTGTATCATTTTAGTACTTTGTTAGTATAAGAGATCAAGATAATATTTAGTAATTTGTGTTTTCAACATTGTAGCTGGTACTGAAGTACTCCAAAGGTAAATGTAGTTCACAAACTAAGAAAAACATTTGATCTAATCAGAACACTATTAAAAAAAATGTTTCTAGCTGAAACAATTTTGAAGTACAGGGAAATTTTCTTTAAAACAGTGCTCATTACATCTTTAAGAAAATCTCTTGCTCTGTCATTCTTATTGATGTAATCACACTGTTTTTATTCTTTGGTGCCATATTTATTTATTTATTTATATTTTAAGGTTAAGAAAAGTTTACTTAAAAGTAAATTAGGAGAGAAAGAGAAGGAGGAGTGAAGATTCATCACTCCCCAAGGTGGGGGAGGGGGACCAAAGCCAGGAAGCATGGGGACAACTATGGCTCAGAGAGCACATGGCCACACCAGAGTCTAGCAAGGCAATGGCCCCTGGTTGCTTCTGGTTGAGTTCTTTTAACCATTCTCCTTGATGGGGGAAAGTCATTACGGTGATTGGGTGGTGGTCTGCTTTCACATCACCTCAAAGGGGCAGGCAAGTGCAGGTACTGATGATGTCAAGTGATAGACAGCAGGCAGATGGGTGGGTTAGTCACATGATTGCTGCCATGATGGTGGTGCCATATTTAAAGAGAACAAATACTTCATGTTTTTTGCCATTCTTTCAAACTGCAGTTCTGTTCTGCAGAATGTGAATGTGAAAAATTGATTTTATCATTCTTGAGACTGTTTTTCTCTAGATTCTGGATGCTTCCCTTAAATATGGATTCACGTGTAATAAATCACTAGAATTTTTGTTTGACGGTAAAAGAAGTCACTTAACATGCATCTGTCTTTCTATGCCTCTGTACATAGAATTTCATAATAGCACAATATTCATATTTTAGCAAAGAGTTTGGGTCTGGGATATATCTGTTTGGAAAATTAGATCATGATTGATTTTCAGTTAATCAATGTAACTCAGTAGTGTTCTGAGTTACCAATGGTATTTAAAATTAATTTTGGAAGTTACATGTGTATATTATTTGTGTTTTTTTTCTTGTATGATAGAATGTCATATATTAAATTGTAGTTCTTGGTCGTGATACTTTTGGAAGACAATGGAACTATTTTAGAGGCAGAGGTGAAAGGATCACTTGAGGCCAGGAGTTTGAGACTGGCCTGGGCAGTATAGCAAGACCCTGTCTCTATAAAATTAAAAAAAAAAAATTAGCTAGACTCAGTGGCTCAAACCTCTAGCCCTAATTACTCAGGAGGTTGAGGTGGGAAGATGACTTGAGTCCAGCAATTTGAGGCTATAGTAAGCTATGATCATGCTACTGTACTCCAACCTGGGTAACAGAGCAAGACCACATCTCTAAGAAATAAAGTAAATAAATAACAACTTGGGAAAACAAAAAGAAGGCAGCAGTGTGGTGAACTGACCAACCTATTACCAAGTGACTTTAGAGCTATGATTTCACAATTAATTAAAAGAGTTTGAACTAGAATTATTATACTTGCATTCTCATGTTTGTTAGTGATTAATTTCTCCAACTGTATGTTTTAGAGTGTTTATGGGTCAGGATAAGCTATTCTGTAGCATTCACTCATTCATATTTTCTTTCATATTCAAACATCTTGAAACTGCATCTACTCACATTAGCTTGACATTCTCACTTCCCATTTGCCATCGATATGTTGCAGTCTAGGTTCTGCTTTAAGCACAAAAACATTGCCATTGCCAGGATCATGATGGCCTTCCTGCCTACCTCTCCTCAGGTTTCACCTAATTTTTTCCTTCTGTCTCGTTTTATACTGACAATACTCTCCTTCAACTGCTCTCATCTTGTGGTTGATCATGTGCTCTTAATTTTATTGGTACATTTGTCTATTGCTTCCCCCCCATCAGGTTCTTTTCTTTGCTTAATACTTAAGAGATTTTCCAGATTTCTATACTCAAGCCACTTTCATTTTCACTTGATACACTCTTCCCTGGTTTCTTTCTGTAAGTGTCTGTTTGCTGATGATTCCCAAATCTTTACCTCCAGCACTTATCTCCCTCCTGAACTCTAAATTATTACATGCAATGGCTTACTGGGCATTCAAGTTGTTAATTTAACAGCACTTTTCGAGATCTGCTTTCCATTTCTTCAAATCCATTTCTCTTATTGTATTCCCCTGTTTGGTTAATCTTGTTCTGTTGCCCAAGCCAGATATTTAGGAATCATTCTTGAATATTTTCCATTACTTCACATATCCAATCAAATACCCAGTCCTATTGCTCTTTACTTTTTGTTTTTTTATCTTATTGCTTTTACTTTCGCTATTTCTTGAATCATGAAGACATATAAATAGATACGGTGATATGTGCTGTGTAGGGGTTATCTTCGGGAGTTTCTGTATGGAAGTGGTGCATTGACCAAGCTTTGAGATGTCAGCAGACTTTATAGGGAAGATCATCTGCAGATAATTCTAAAGAATGTAATCACATTATACTGACCACAGAGGTGTGAGGCTTTATTAGCGGCAGGAGAGAGGAAGGTTATTCCCAGGAAAGGCTCTAGCATGTGCCATAGATGACGTGGGTATCAATAGTTGAAAAAAAAATGGCTTAGTGAATAAAGTATTTTAGGCTTAAAAAAAGAAAAGGAGGCCAGGCACAGTGACTCAAGCCTGTAACCCCAGCACTTTGGGAGGCCAAGGCGAGAGGATTGCCTGAGCTTAGGGGTGTAAGACCAGCCCAGGCAACTTGGTAAGCCTTTTTTTTTACAGTAAATAATAATAAAAAAAAAAGCTCAGCGTGATAGCACATGCCTGTAGTTCCAGCTACTTGGAAGGCTGAGGCAGAAGGATCACATGAACCCAGCAGATCGAGGCTGTGGTGGCCATGAGTGTGCCATTGCACTCTAGCCTGGGCAACAGAATGAGACTCTAACTCAAAAAAACAAAAAAAACCAAAAAAAAACAAAAAAAGAGAGAGAGAGAGAAGGAGAAAATTAAGAGACCATGATAACTATATTCAAGTGGAGGAAGAATCATCTGTTGAAAATATGAGTTTGTTCTGTGATAGAAGAGGAAACTAAAATATTCCGTGAAAGCACCTTAATATAAAGAAGAAATTTTGCAATCTGATGTATTGAGAAGTAGTTCCCTATTGTGTCTAGTGTTCATGTGGAGATTGGAAAATACTTATCAAGTATATTGTAGGTAGAATTAAGTTATTATAAAAAATAGACTAGAAGAGCTCTAAAATCCAATCTCAAACATGATACATTAAGAATATCCTTTAGTATAATACTAAAGAAACTCAGAAGCTTTCTAATTCTAACTGAAGTAAGAATATACAACTTAAGAAACAATATCAGCCAGGCTCGGTGGCTCAGCCTGTAATCCCGCACCTTTGGGAGACTGAGGTGCGTGGATTGCCTGAGCCTGCAGGTTCGAGACATGCCTGGGCAGCAAGACCTCATCTCTACAATAAGTCAAAAAAGTCAGCCGGGCATGATAGCGTGTGCCTGTAATTTCGGCTACTCAGAAGGCTGAGGCGGAAGGATCGCCGGAGCCCAGCAGGTCGAGGCTGCGGTGGCCAGGAGCGGCCACTGCACTCCAGTCTGAGTGACAGAGTGAGACTCCAACTCAAAAAAAATAAAAAAAAAAGAAACAATATCTATACTGTCTTTTACATTTTTCTCATTGGGTGTCAAAAATACAATTTATATGTATTTATCTACTAAGATTACTAGCTGATAATTTCTTGAGAAATTGCCAGAAAAAAAAAACCCACCTCATTTCAATTTTATATCCTTTAAAGTGTGTCTTGCAATGCACACATTTGAGGCAGGGAGCTATATAATCATGAGTACAGTTTATGTTTATTTGTTCAAAGGTTTGGTCTCATGAAAATTGCTATGTAAATATTTGTTTTAACAACTGTTATTATTAGGGGTTTGTATGAAAGTCTGCCAACATGGTTTCCAATATTTATAATATAAATCAAAATGTTTTGAAAAGAACTGCTTCTCAATTGTGATCTTTGTTGTTTTTGAAATCTAAAATATACTAGAGTTATTTTTAACTATTGCAGTTGAAATAGTTTTTAATGCCAGTCTTTTGTTTTGTTTTGTTTTATTTCTGTTCTAGTTAAAGACCAGACGTTCTTGGACAAAGAATATTTCAGATTAATAAGTAAATAATTAAAGTAAAATAAGATATTTTTTTCCTGAAATTGAGGAAGGTCAGTTAATAAACTATACACTAGATAGTATCTTAGGCGTCCTAACTCATTCTCACCAATGATAAGCACCTATTTTTGAATTTATTGCTTGGCCCTAAGATAAAAATAGATTCTGGATGCATGCTTATGTTAAGTGATATAACACAAATGCTACTTTTGGAGTTTGAGTTCGTCTTATACTTTCAGTAAATGCAACTGAGTAGAACTTAGTTATTAAGGAAGAAACACTCAAGACCTGAATATATCCATGAATAAAGTAACTAATTTGTGATTGGATCATTTTATGCTTTTTGGTTCACAGAACTATCTTATTGCTGAGGCATCTTGACACACACAATGCAGGTGTTTACATGAATATAATATTAGCAACTATATTTAGCTATAATTAAAATCTAGTATGGTATGTAAAGCCTGCTTGTCTTTGACTGGAACTTATTCCAAGTTAATGAGATCTCAAATAAGGCATAGAGTGTATGTCCCTTTTTGAAAAGATGGTGATATTTTCTTAATTACTGTCTGTGTTTGGGTTGGCCAATTTTGACTCAGTTAAAAAGCTGCAAAAGCATAGCCTGAACTTCTCTTTTTATTATGGTGAATTTTCCTTTAAATTTATACTTCTTTTACAAATACCCTGTACTATGAGCCAGAAAATTTTTCAGGTGTGGATTTCATGTGAAGTGTGGGTCCACCCAGGTTGTACTCATTGTATAAAGCTTACCTTTTTTCCTTAGTTGTCATATTTAGATCTTCTTTCTAGCCATTTGTTTTTACAGTTCCTCTAGTGTGATATCATTATCATCTTAACCATCTTTTTTGTGTGTGTTATCTTTTGTTTCTCTAACCCTAAAGTATTTTGAGGAATTCTGGAGGGATGTTTTTTTTATTTCTGAGTTTCACGCTTGCTTTTCTCTCAGATAAGTTGCATTGCACATGGCACAATGCCACCTATTTTATACTAGTAACAGGAAAGTTCATTTAGAGATAAAATGGCACAATTCTATGCACCTCCTCCACTTCTCTCAAACAACTCTGCACTTTCCCATTTTTTTGATCTGCTTAACTGGAAATGCTTTCTTTGTTTTGGGGAAATTAAGAAAACAGTGACACAATCTTCCCAGCCCACAAAAGAGAAGTTTTTTTTTTTCTTGTAGGACAGTTGTTTTATTCTGAGTGTAAAGTACAGTCACTCCTAGAATTGAGGTAATGAATATTGGTATGGTTTTACTATATTGACTTTCCTAGGCAGATTATATTTATGACTTACAATGTATTATGGGATGTGCTTTATAAATAGATTTTATATAATCAGAACAATTTTGATCCTGAGCCCAATTTTCTACTTTTTTGCTCCTTTTGAGTTTACATGGACAAACTTTTAATTTTTCCATGTAGTCTATCAGAACCCTAAGCCCTCTGTTTCAGTCCTCTTTTTATCCAACATCATTATATAGCTTCAGGAAAAATGACAGCAAATTGTTCTGGAAAATTTGTTGATGCATAGGAGAAAAAAGTACAAGGCAAAAATAAAGGTATTGTATATTCCAGGGCTCTTGACTCTATCAGAAACTGATGGAGTCTAGAGCATAAAATATGTGAGTGTGGTCACCATTTGAAAATTAAAGAAAGATTAATGGAAGTTGGGAGGGAATTTTAAAAGTGGTAGTTTAGGCCAGACTCAGTGGCTCAGCCTGTAATCCCGTGCTTTGAGAGGCCGAGGGGAGTGGATTGCCTGAGCCTGAGGGTTCGAGACTCACCTGGGCAACTTGGCGAGACTTCATCTCTACAATAAATCAAAAATTAGCCGGACATGGTAGCGCGCGCCTGTAGTTCCAGCTACTTGGAAGGCTGAGACGGAAGGATCGCCGGATCCCAGCAGGACGAGGCTGAGGTGGCTGGGAGCAGCCACTGCTCTCCAGTCTGGGCGACACAGTGAGACTCCAACTCAAAAATAAAAATAAAAATAAAATAAATAAAAGTGATACTTTAAAATTTAGTTTATCAGAAAGGAGTGAAGAGTAATGTCTTTGAAGGGGATTATAAGTACCCAAGGTCTAAGTTAAGGTCCAAAATATTGTATTTGGGTAAAATAGGAAGGAAACAAGTTTAACTTTTTTCCAGTAAGAGAGTAGATTGTGTTAGACAGTTATAATGGAAATATACAGATTTTAATTTATTTCATAAATAATTTTGTTTTGTTAAAAATTTATGTCATTTTGCTGAGGTGGTCCTGAGACAAGATAAAAAATGTTACCACTATTTCTTCTAGACACATGCATACATGCTTTTTAAAAGTATATTTTACATGTACAATCAAGTCCATGATATTCTCACCATCTCATAATGTGGTTTAGTTAATTACTTTACTATCTTCTTGAAAAGGGCAAAATAAATAGGAAATTTTCCTCTTTAATGTTGTTTCGCATGACTCTAATTTATATTAACCTTTGCAAAGCAGGAAAATATGCAAATAAAAGGCATGAATACACAATTGCTAAAGCAAATTGATGCATGGCAAGGAAAGGCAAAACCCTATATAGCCATGTGTAAAACTAAATACTTACTAAGTAAAAATTATGAATCCTTATCCTTTTATGCCATTTTAAATGAACTTTAAAATTAGTATTTAAAAAATCTCCCTGATTTGTTCAAATGACTGATGTTTATATGTCATTTTGGGTCCAGAGATAAAAAATATAGAATTTCATACTTGAATTCAATAATTTTCTAAACTGAGTTAGGCTTTTTGTATAAAATACCAGGGTATTAAAAATGAATAATCCTTTATCTGACTAATTAAGCAGTAAAACTATTTTATAATGTGATATTATTTAGTTTTATAAACTGTTAATATCCTAATAATAATCCCAAGAAGCTCTAAAAAATGAAGAAGGAATTATGACAGCTATGAAATATAAGTCGTTTAATGATATATTTGGTTTTATATTAGTCATACATTTATTTTTAGAGGCCTAATTTATATTTTTCCATAGCAGTGTTTTAGTTACATTTTCCACAGTGTTTTATTTTTTTAAATAGCTGTATCCTTTCATAATTCTCTGTTTATCAGAGAAACCAACTTTATCTCAACTTTATTAAACAGTGATAACAAATTCTAGTCTAGTTGGTATGAAAGTTGCCAGAACCAAAATGAAGTCATTTATGCCAAACCCTAACAAAATGGAGCCAGGAGACCATGAAAGAAGGGACCTCACACATGGATGCCTATGACAGAAATTATCACAAGAAATTCCTCAAAACCACAGTATTCCAGATAAGCCACTTGCACAGGACATCTGCCTAACAAGGGCTGTCTCCACCACTGAGCTAATGCCAACTTCTCAGCAAATCCCTGTAACTAATGGTCTTTTTTTCAGAACAGCTTATGTGGACTTTTCTTTTGGAGGCTTCTCCTTGCCTCAACCTCTGGAGGTACCCATGGTCCACCACAACAAGCATATTTTGAATCGCAACTTCTTATTCTCCAATAAACTCTTTGTGGTGGAGAGTCAGTTGTTTAATTTAGGTTGACATTAGCTCCAAATTTGCTAAAGTCCTGGAAATACATCCACACTAGCGATTAAACTGAATTCTTATTTCCAAGTAATTTTTGTTCTTAAGGATACTAGAAATAATTACTTTTGTCTGTCCTAATTACTATGCATAATTTTATTAGTACAATAGAATTGCACCTTTTAAAATAATCATAGATCTTAGCTACTGTTTAGTTATAAAGTATTTTGTTTTAAAAGGTCTTTAAATTTGGTGACTTCAAAGACAACTTCCATATTCTTCCTGGGACTTTCCTATTAGTTTAATTTGAAAAGAACAGAGAAAACACGAACATTAAGGTTAAATAACAAAAATATGATTCACATCATAAACGGATGCTTTGCAGTATTTTTTTTTTTTTTTTTTTGAGTTGGAGTCTCACTGTAGCCCAGACTGGAGTGCAGTGGCTGCTCCCGGCCACCACAGCCTCGACCTGCTGGGCTCCGGCAATCCTTCCGCCTCAGCCTTCCAAGTAGCTGGAACTACAGGCGCGCGCTACTACGTCCGGCTAATTTTTGTTGATTTATTGTAGAGATGAGGTCTCGCCAAGTTGCCCAGGCGGGTCTCGAACTTGGGGGCTCAGGCAACCACTAACCTCAGCCTCCCAAAGGCACGGGATTACAGGCTGAGCCACCGAGCCCGACTGCAGTATTAACAAGGTAGCAAATATACAAGTTGACCATAGCTCTTTGATTATTAACAAGAGACAGAAGGTTAAGGTGAGAGGAAACACGTAAGAGTCTTAAAAAATAAAATAAAAGAATCCAGAGGAGGCAGTCTTAAAGCTTATGATTGAAAAGTCTGTGTTGAACAGAGAGGTCGTTGGGGCATAGAGGAGGCAGTCTTAAAGCTTATGATTGAAAAGTCTGTGTTGAACAGAGAGGTCGTTGGGGCATAATGATAGCAAATAAAAGGTGAGGGGGCCATAGGAGAAAGCTTTGTTGGTGACGTGAGTGTTTTAGGCTGCTCAAAGCATGGTTCTGACTCCAGGCAAAATGTGGGAGGTCAGCCTAGCATTGGCTCCTAGTGATGGGAGGGGAGTAAAAGCAACTCTTTAAAACAATTTATGTCAAAATGGTATTCAGTGGTCCATCACATTGAATCAACACACCTTTATTGAAAACATATTATTTAGCACACGCTCTAGGGGTTCATTTCTGTTATTCTCTGAACTTGGAAACCTTTTCTTGTTGATCTTGAATATGGGTCACTGAACAGATTCTGTTTTAACTGATTAAATAAATGGTAACAAGGCCTAGGTCTGCTTCTATTTTACTGTATACTTACTTAACAGTTTACTTTGTCAGACTTCTACCCCCTCTACAGGATTAAGAAAATTAGTGGTTACAGTGTCATGCAATTCTATTCAGCTTGAAACATTATTGAGGCATTGGTTTTTCCACCTTTTAACCTTCATTTATTTATTAGAAGGCTTCCCCTAAGTGTATGGTAAGTTAACATTTCTTTTGCCTAAGTCCAGTAAAGTCAAAGCAATGTTTAATTTAAAATGCTGTAAATTGTGTGCATGTTAATTTCCTTCCCTTAACATTTAATTGGAGACTTTTTTTTCCCTAGTTAGCTCACCAAAATGTTACTTGGTTCCTCTGTGGCTGTCTGCTATTTGAACAGACAAGCAACTAATTAGAATAATAGAATGGCATAATTGTCATTCCTCCATTCTTATAGGCTTTTTTAAAAAGAGATTTTTTTAAAGGAATCTGCAACAAATATGTATCATATTCATGAAATATAAGATCCACACTCTCCCTTGAGGCAGTTTTCCACTTCACTGTGCAGACGTCCCTTTATTCTCTATCATAATAACTGATCAAGAAATGGAATGTTTTCCCAAGGAAAGAAAACCTCTCACGCATAAAAATTCAAACTGGGAAAACAAATATATCAAGAGATGGTTTTTAATTTGACAGAAGATCTACATTACAAGAGAATTTCTTGAAGATTACTTTATACAGGCAACTCCCTTAGTGTGCTGAAAATCAAAGAATGGTCTACATTTTAAACTCTTTAAAAAATGGGCACACTTGGTCCTAATATTCATATGTAAATTGTAACTATTTACATATGAGTCCCATTGTGATGGGTAAATGAAAATCAGTTTGTGAATTACTCATGTTTGTTGACGTTAGAGAAATAGTCAAGATGGCTTAGTCTTCTCTTGCCTTACTATTTTGTCCAGCCAATCTCTCTCATCCACTCTGTCCTAGTCCTAGAAGGGAGCATGGGAGGGGAAGCTAAATCTTACCCCAAAAGCACATTCCGGGAAGAGAGGAAACCCTAATGGATAATAACTCAGTTCTTCTGTTCCAGTTCTTAGTTTCTTTATAATTGAGAGAATCCATTATTCGTCATTCAAGTAAGTTTTGAGTAAACTCATATCTTTAATTGGATCCTCAAGCCCATAGGATTTATAGCGATCATTTTTGTCAATTGTGAATCTGCTCGTATTTGCTCTTCATGAAACCATGGAATGGCTTTTTAATGTATTTTTATGTCAACCTAAAAAAAAAAAAACCCAAAAATTTAGAGAGAAGTTTTCAGAATAGATGAGTTTATTTGAAAATAGAGGGGATTAGCCGGGCTCAGTGGCTCAGCCTGTAATCCCAGCGCTTTGGGAGGCCGAGGTGAGTGGATTGCCTGAGCCCGCGGGTTCGAGACCTGTCCGGGCAATTTAGCGAGACCTCATCTCTACAATAAATCAATATTTAGCCGGGCGTGGTAGCGCGCATCTGTAATTCTGGCTACTCGGAAGGTTGAGGCGGAAGGATCGCTGGAGCCCAGTGGGTCGAGGCTGCGGTGGCCGAAAGTGTGCCACTGCATCTAGTCTGGACAACGGAGTGAGACTCCAGCTCAAAAAAAAGAAAAAAAGAGAGGATGCAAACAATCTGGAATGTATGCTATGGCAAATCATAGTCACATTTGAGGGAGTTGGGGCCAAAGGGAGACTTTTAAAGAGAAGTCAACAAAAGGTGTTTTGTATCAAAGGTCGTTGCTTATGGAGACTTGCTGCAGAAATTGGCATTAGCTTACTGTTCAGGCGCCACTAGGCAGGTGTCCTTTTGCCAACTGCTTATCTGGAATATTAGAGTCTAGAGTAATTTTCTTGTGATAAGGCTTGTTACAGGCAAACATGCAGTACTTGCAGGAATGCCTTACAATAAGACTTGGTACAGGCGTTCGTGTGTGAGGGCACCCCCTTCATGGCCTTCTAACTCTATTTGTGAGGGTTTGACGTAAGTGATTCCATTCTGGTACCTGCATCTTTCACACATGGAGAGTTCAGAATGTAAATTCCTGCAAAGTAATATGTTTATGTCTTTCTTTCTTTCTTTCTTTTTTTTTTTTGAGTTGGAGTCTCACTCTGTTGCCCCGACTGGAGTGCAGTGGCCGCTCCAGCCACTGCAGCCTCGACCTGCTGGGCTCCGGCGATCCTTCCGCCTCAGCCTTCCAAGTAGCTGGAACTACAGGCGCGCGCTACCATGCCCGGCTCATTTTTTGATTTATTGTAGAGATGAGGTCTCTCCAAGTTGCCCAGGCGGGTCTTGAACCTGCGGGCTCAGGCAATGCACTCACCTCAGCCTCCCAAGGCGTGGAATTACAGGCTGAGCCACCGAGCCTGGCTATATCTTTCTTTCATTATCTCTAGTACCTGTGCTACTTATTAGATGCCCAAATAAAAGATTATATATATTGTGCTTGTTAGATTTTCTTAGGGGCCTTATTATTTAAATGACTGTTGTAATAAGCACTTACTATGTGATAAACACTATACAAATTATTTTACCTATACTTTCCATTTAATCTCAACGCAACTCTATGCAACTTGAAATATTATGATTGAAATATTCACCTTATAGGTAAATAAGTGGAGCACCGACAGATTAAAAATTGTTGCCCAAGATCATACAGTGGGTTGACTTGAGACCTTCCATGTTGTTACTGACCTACCTTCTTCCCTGAAGCTTCCTCCCATTCTCTCCACTATTACATTAAAAAAACCCCCAAAACGACAACCTTTCATTCCTATTAGAGTGAAAATATATCACACATTCGTTAGGTTTTCTGTTAAAGTTCAGAGGTGAACAGATTACCTCAATGATCCATTCCACATTTGGTTGGAAAATTTAGCAACAGAGCAGAAAAGAAAAGGAGGGAGAGACCTCAGGGAAACCCATACATCTTTGAGATAAACTCTATTTTCGTTTTAATGTTAAAATTTAACTTGTAATCCCTTTGCAGTATTTACTCAACTGTCAGTGAAATGATAAATCTCCTACCTCATTTCACAAGAGGGCAGCACTTTCTTTTCAAATTAAAAGTATGACAAAAAATACAGTCAGATTAACTTTTTCTGTCATGAAGTTAAGCTTGAGTGATTTATGAGAGAATAGAGGTCTCCCTTTGGGAAAATTTATGAGTAAGAGGAGTTCAAATCTACAGGGTTACTTGGGATCCTTTTAGAAAATGGAAAGATGAATTAAAATCAATCCCTAGACTTTTTGACTTGAAATTTGAATTAGATTAACTATTTTGGTAACTTTGTAAATGTGTTAAGAGTTTGCCAAGATCATGACTTTCTCTTCAATTATGGAATCACATTAAGGGTATATAATTTTAATATATTAAAATTGTTTTACTCTTACCAAATAAAAATATCAAGCAATGGTTGTATGTTTAGCACTCCACAGGTCATTTGAGGGGTAAATACATTTAACTTTTTTCTCTTTCTCTCAAAGAGCTTACTCACTATTAGAGCTATGGGGAAAGTAAAGCAAATTGACAAAACAACTTATAAACAAAGCAAGGCAACATATAAATTCATGATAATAGGACAGTGAAATGGAGATGGCCTACTTAGGTGGGAAATTGTTGAATTAAAGCTATAGTGCAGGGCTTTGTGAAGAGGGTAGAAATTAAGTTGGACCTCAATGGCTAGATAAAATTTGAATAGATAGAAAAAAATCAGAGAGGCTATTGCTTAAGAGAACAGAATCATATCAACACAGAAAAAGTGAAGTGTGCGTCAAGGAAACCTAGAAAAGCATGTTGTTTAGAATATGGTAGGAAATGATGCCAAGGATGTAGAGGGAGTCTATATTATGACACCTTGAAAGCTAGGCATTAGAGCTGCACTTGTTGATAGCATGTCACTAGACACTAGTCATGTGTGATTTACATTTAAATTAATAAAAATAAAAATTTCGTTCTTCAGTTGCATTAGCCACATTTCAAGTGTTTAATGGCCATGCTACTCCATTGGACATCATAGATAGAGAACATTTTCATTATCACAGAAAGTTCTGTTGGACAGCACTGCCTTACAACTTAGATATTTTTAGGTTGGAATATAGAGAATCATTAAGGTTGGGAGGATGATATAGTATAAAGAACATTTGGATTTTAAAACTGTAAGCAGAAAAGTTTTTTTGTTTTGCTTTTCTTTTGGTGTTAAGTGCTTTCCATGAACCAAATACAATTTGTTGGGTATAAGCGTTTTGTATACATGTTTTTTAAAAAGTCATAATTTTCATTTTAAATTAGCTACTGATATACAAAGAAGTAACTTTTTAATTAGATTTCAGAGAGACCTCAGCTTGGTTTGTCCTGCTAAAAGTATACAGAAGATAATTTGAAGCACAGAAAGACTGGAGTCAGGAAAGATGGCATAAAGTAATCTTGTTAGGAGGTGAAAGAGAGAACTGAAGCAAAAGAGTAATTCTGAGTTCCTTTGAAGTTTCCATTTTTTTTGAGCTTGTGTGGAGATAGTATGTACAACATTAATTTTGTAATTAAATAACTATTTTTTAGTTGTCTATATCAGAGATTGTTGTAATCTCTGGGGACATATGAGCGAGCAAAATAGGGTGTCAATGATATGATTAATATTTTATTATTCAGTATTACTTTTTTTTTTTTTGAGTTGGAGTCTCACTCTGTCGCTCAGACTGGAGTACAGTGGCCGCTCCAGGCCACTGCATCCTCTACCTGCTGGGCTCTGGCGATCCTTCTGCCTCAGCCTTCCAAGTAGCTTGAACTACAGGCCGTGCTACCACACCCGGCTCATTTTTTTTATTCATTGTAGAGATGAGGGCTCACCAAGTTGCCCAGGCGGGTCTCGAACCCGCGGACTCAGGCAATCCACTCACCTCAGCCTCCCAAGGCACGGGATTACAGGCTGAGCCATCGAGCCTGGCTTCAATATTACTTTTTAATAATTAGTGATGAGTAATGAACTTTCATGTAATTTATTTATATTTGTTTTTAAATTTTTTTCTAATAATAGTGAACCCTTAAGTTGTAAACTTTGTGGTGAAAATATGCAGAGATATTAAAGATATTATACACTTAGCTTGTTAAAATAGTATATTTTCAGAATTCTTGCCAATTTTTTGGGAAAATGTATGAAAACTTAGTAGAACTTTCACCCTAAAACACATATAATGCGGGTACTCCTGGTATTGCATACAGCTATAGGGAAGTTTTAATTGTCCATCCAACTCTCAATGAGTTTTTGTTAAAACTAATGAAACTATCAATTATATAGTTCTAATGAATGCCTTTCTTACTAATAGTATTTACTTAAATGTCAGAGGAACATTCTACATACAAAAGCCAAAGTCCAGACAAGGATTCCAGGGTCAAGCAGTTGGGTAAGTGTCAGAGGAAATCATGACTTCAAGAACGTTACTCTTTCTTACTTATCTCATGAAAGATAAAATACCTTAGGACCAGGATGAAATAATACAACTAAGGAACCTAGTTCAAATGTAACATCGATTAATTCTTTCTCATATAATTAAAAAAAGTTTTCCATATTGTTTTTCAGACTATCATAGTAGAGAATGATTGACTCATAGTTTTAATGAGAAAGTTATATTGTAATGACTTAAGTTCTTGTCCTCTGACCTATAGTCTGTTCCAAAAGAGTATGTAATGTTAACTATAAGGTAACGAAAAGGCATTTAAACATGCCACTGCTAAAAAAGAACAACCAATGCCTTTGGAAGGAAGAGCAGAGCTGGGGTGAGATGAGAAACCTGAAACAAAGAATGGTGCTATTCCTCAAGGTGTTTTTGGGCATTATTTAGTTTGCATGTAAGTTTTCGAAATAGTTTCACAGTTGCCAACAATATGTAGTTTTTGTAGCATTCTCAAGAACATGTATAGGGTTTTGAATTTACTGATTAATGCCAGAACTTAGACCTATGAGTGTATATTGGGTTTTTGTACATTACCAACAGTCATCCATGTCAATCTAGTGATCAAGATGGTATTATAATTTTAGTAAAAGTCACAGTGTAATTGAGAAATAAGATCAACTTTATTATATGAATGCCTTGTTAATTCTAAAGGCGCCTCCATAGTAATATTGCAGAAGGGTTTTGTGCAATAGCAATATTGCTTGGGTGTTTGTTTAGCCTTCCAACATTAGGATTTTGATGCCAATATTCACTTTGTATGCATGAATACTAGATTTGGTGGATTACTCTTAAAAGGCTCTATGACTTCTTAATCACTCCATCTTTTAATTTTAAAGTTAAAACGCCCTCAAGATAAAATTCTGGATGTAAATTTTGCATTAAATTCCTAGGTTTGGAAATTTCTAATGTAGATCTAGAGATGATGAAATATTACAAATCCCCTTCTACTACTGGATCCAGCCCTAAACTTGGCTGATATTGGTGTCAGATGGCTGCATCACCTGTAGTGACACATTTTCCTTAGTATTTTGTTATTGGAACATTCATAGTTACAGCAACATGAAGCAGGTCTTCTCTGGACCTAAGAAGTAAGGTCTAGGATATTTTCTTTTTCATTTCTGCAGCTTAGTTCCACAAATTAAGCTTCTATTTGTCTTGCAGCTTCTCAGTAGCCGCTATAGACTCTGGCACTGTCACTCTGCTACAGTCTAGGTGGACTTACTTAGCCCAACTTGAAAGATGAAGAGTTGCTTCAATTGCTTGAACAAATAAGGCCAGACATTTATTTTTGAATGCATATCTGTGGATTTTGTAAACATTCCCTAAATTTTTATACCCTCGAATATCACCGTATTAGACAATAGGAGTACTGGTTTCCTTGGAGGAGAATAGCTTGAGTTATATAATGCCTATTTAGACACGAAGTTGTTATTTAAATAGGCAGGAGTTACTAGTTATAGAGTAACTTACAAGAACAAAAAAGCTTTGTTCATGTGTCCCTTAGAAAAGTTTACCATTGACCAGCCTACTGCTGCTGAAGGCTTGTTTCTATTGAGGACTGATTTGGTAGAATGCTCGACCATCTGGCACCTCAAAACTTCTGAAAGTTTCAGAGGCAAAAATAATGGTCTCCGGTGGCGTTAACTTTCAAATATAACGACGCCACCGTTTTTGGAATAGATATCTACCTAGGAAGATAAATGTGTTTTACTTGGGGATTTTCCATCTATTGATTTAGTTTTGTGCGAAAAAGTGACACATGCTGTGGTAAAATTTTCACACAGTGTAAAAGATTTCAAATTAAAATGTCACATTCTAGATATTCAGAACTTCAGTGTCCTGAGAGGTAAGCATTATCACTCTCCTCTTATAGGTCTTTACAGAAAAATTATCCCTTTATGTGCTAAAAGGGAAAATTTTATATATATGTATATATATTCGGCGTACGTACATATTAGATATTAATTATTTGCACATAAAAGCCATCTCCCTCTTTTCAAAGCTGCACAGTGTTGCATTTCATAACTCTCTCATAATTGATTTATCCAGTTACCTATTGGTGAACATTTAGACCATTTTCACCTATTTTGCTGTGTTAAATAGGGCTTATTGAGATTTCTTGTACATATGTCTGTACATATGTTTGCAAATTCCTAGGGAGAGAATTTCTGAGTCAAAGTTATATTTTAATATTTGATGGGTATTGTGACATTATCTTCCATCTTCAAATTTGGCAGATTCTAATAATCTCTAGAAAATGTAATGGCTTAACCAAATTCTGTTAGGATAGGAATTCTTCATTCTGTAGTCAGCCTACTGATTTTCTTGTAAGCTACATAATACATTGTCTGGGTTCACTATCTATAAAGTAGTTTATTGGAAACTTTTTAGAAAGAAACAAAGACATAATGTAGAATTCACTGCTTAGAGAAGACATCTGAGGGAAGTGAGATAAAGGTAAAGAATATATATATATATCCTATATATACCTAGGAGAAAAAAGATGATTGATATCTATGACTTTGGTGGGAGAGCCATATTTGTAAATGTAAGTGGTTCATGTGGTAAGTGTATTGACTGGTTACTGATGAGTCTAGTGAAGGTGAATCATGACTAGAGAGTTGAAGTAGGCTTTGGGTGTGATTTTTGCAGAGAATCCTGAATGGGATTCTAAGCAGGAAGCTGGCAAGGACATGATTTAGAGTTGAAGCAGTAACTCAGCTATGAAAAGATTAGCCGGAATGCATCTGAAAAACCCCACTTCTTAGTATGATGCACAGAAGTATAGCTGATCTCATGGGGTTAGTTTGAACTTCCTCTATGTTTACCCAGTGTTCAGTTCCTTAAATACTTTTCAGATTATAGGAACAAAGCCCTCCTGGGAAAAGTATCAGGTTTTTTTTGGTTCCGAGTGAAAACAGCATTTTCAATTTTGATTTATTTTGCCATTCTCGTTGCTGTTATTAAAATTTGTTATTTTAATTTTGGCTTTAATTTTCTAAATCTAGATAGCTGAGGAAAATTGGAAAAACCTTTACAAAACCTTTTTGAAAACCTTTAAGAACTTTCTTTCCAGAGCCCCGTGTGATTCAGTTGCTTATCCCACAGGATTGTGCTGTCGGTAGACATCTGGAATTTTGAGGCTTGGCCGCCTGAGAGTGTTTCGCTCTTGACTGATGCTGCATATTTTTAAAAGAAGAATATGGTTTGGAAACATTAAGTTGGCATTAATTTTTAGTCACCTAATAAAGTGCTCTCTGAATTATTAAATATTTTGAAGGTTGCTAAAGGCTGACCCCTGCACCTGGTTGGCTAATTCAGAAGCAGATTAGCTGGTATTTCTCTTCCTGAAGTTCTACCCTACCCACCCACTCCCCTTAAGAAGAAAAAAAGCTCTTCGTGTCTTTTAAAATATCTATTTGAATCTTCTGGCTATAAGTTATAGAAATATACAAAGTAGTGAATTTTTTAATGAATCCTAATTTTTATTTCCCAATGACCACCTATATAATTATCAAAATAGATGATGCCATTATAATAAAGAGGTGAACATTAAAAACAATTCTTTGTGTACAAGGCATATTGCCTGAATTTCCTGGGATAAAAGGAGAGTTCCCCCTTTCATCAGGAGGCTCAGGCCTCCATCTTTGGATTGAACTTTCTGCCCTTTAGGGCTGTATATTACCTTAAATAGCTACCAGCTGACAGACTTTACTGCTGGCTGACGTTAACTAGAAAGCTATAATGTATGGAGTGATCGCTCTTTAACACTACTTCAGTGGTAGAAGACAATGAATTGAAATCTCTGATCACGATTAAGGTCTTGATGCTAATTCATTTTTTAATGAAAAACCCCATGTTACAGATGTTATGAAAAGGAGAATTGTGTATATTTCTTTCTAAAAAAATAAGTGAGATCTTTCCTTGAGTCAGAATGGACTTAAAACAAGTAAATTTTTCTACCCCTGCCTGAAGTTCCTCATTTTAGTAATGAATAAGCCATGATGTAGCGATTTATGTGTAATCACCTATTGACCTCCATATGCTTCACTTTAGAGGCTCCTAAGAAGCTTTTCTTCTTTTCTTTTTGTTCTTTGTATTGGCCAATATAAAGGAAAACCTGTTAGGTTTTACATAGAAATATACTTTATCTTTATAGTTTTAAAACTTGTAGGAAGGCCCCTTTAAGATCCACTATAGGAGTAAGATGTAATTTGTTTTTCCACAAAACACTTAGACTGATATTTGACTGAACACTAAAGAATATTTCATTGCCTTAATAAAATTACTAAATAGGTCATCTTTTCACAAATTACATAAAATTTAGTTTCTAAGTGTAAAAAGTTTTTAAGTTAGCCTAACCTTTGAAAGTTCTTGGCAAAGCCACATGGACATTTAACTCCCGTCATGTTAGCATTGGAATGTGGTTTTCATTAAGTAATTTAGATTTAGAGTTTATTGAGTTGATTGTTGCATTTTCCTGTGCTTCTCTGTGATTCTGGAACCTTTACTTTTTCATGGAACTATGTGTCTATGTTTGGGGGACAGCTTGTTTAGCTAGAGGTCCCTTGGTTATTCAGTGTTGATCTGTCACCGGCATTGGTAGTGTTTCGTTTATTCTGCCTCTTGAGGATTGGTGAACAATTTATTTGCACACTAGTTTGAACTGGCAAAATGTCAACTACTTCAAATGTCATCATTTCAATTTATTAAGTCTCTCTGGTGATGTATTACTTTCTGGAGGCCTCTATTTTTTGTTTCAATGATTACAAAATTGTATAACGTATCAAAAAAATACTTGGTAGCAAAGGGCTATGAAAATGTAAGGTGTATTACCAAAATGATATTTTGTGTACTGACTTTCAACTGAGAAATTGTTCTTATCTTATAGATATGAAACACAAATTAGTGATAAAAAGTGTTACTCACTCTTATAAAAGCAATTTCCATTTACATTTTACAAGTCTCACTTCTAATGTGTTATTCAGTTATCTAAGGGTACATTACTTTTGAATAACATCAAATATTTAGCTATGTGAATTTTATAGAGCATCTCTGGATTTTTACACAAATAATCTATTTGCCTTTAACACCTAAAAAGTAACATTTTTGGTTTTTTTCCAGAGTTCTAGAGAGGGCATCGTTACCCTGTAATTAAAATTAGTTAATAATTTTCTAAAAAATATTCTTTTAAATTATTCCACATTCTTTTGATGATCTATTTTGAATATGATCCACTGAGTTTTGTACTTTTCTTCAAAAGAGGCTGATATCACAGTTAGGTTTGTCAGTATCTTAGTTTTTGATGATTTTATACATGAAGTAGTGGAGATTTCTTTAAGTGCTCTCCTTTTTCATTAGCAGAGGATGTCAGTTCGGAGAATTGGTGGTCGATACAGAGACACTGACTTCTGGATTTTCTGCTCTAGAATCCCATGCAGGAACATGCTCTTGTTCTGTTTCCTTATCCTGTCCAGATACTTACCAGGCTGAAAAAGTTCCCTTCCTTGTCTTATCTTTTGGAAAGAATCCCTAACACAAAGGATGCTTTTTCTTTCTCCTTTATCTTCATGCCTTGTGCTTACCCTTGGGTAAGGATACAAGATATTTGGGATTCCAATAAGAACATATTCTCATCTTGGGATAAGAACATTTAAACATGAAGTGTCTACTTTAGAGCAACAATATGGTGTTCTCTGTTGTTCCACGGAGTTTTTATTTAGTGCACTCTTCTGATATGTGCATGAGGGAATGACGTGTTTGCACATGTCTCTGATCACAGCCATCCAGCACCCTGGGTGGTAGTTGGAAGTTTGCCCAGCTGAGAAAGATTGTTCTTTCTCTCCACCCCCCCATACCTTTATTTATTTATTTATTTATTGTGGTGGTCCTAGTGATGGTGACGGTGCTGGTGGTTTCTTTTGTCTTGTATTTATGTAAAAAGTTTATTTGCTGCCGTTGAAGAAAGACTTCAGCATGTGGCCCTAGAGCTCCCGGGCCAGGTTCAGTGTGGTCAGTCTCTCTGAAATTTCTTCTCCACATTTCTGATGATTGGTCTTCATGCTGATGTAATCGCTGTTTTGATCCAAGCTGCAGATTATTTTTACTTATGAATTTCTAAATAATCGTTAGATTAACACATTTGTTTTTGAAATCAATAGTGTCTGTGTATAAATCTGGACTAGGTGTGTTGAGGTGAAACAAGTTCTGCTAGAAATCTCGTAAAGCCTTTTTGCCCCTGAGGACATGTAGGTTTTTATGAATAAATAATGAAAATATTTTAAAAGCTTGTTAAAATTTGTGTAGATGGGCATATGTAAAACACATGCTATTTAAATACTGATATGAAAATAAGTAGGGAATGAAATGGAAAGAAAAATGGTTTGCAAATCCAAAAAATAATAACCACATTGTGTACTGTTCCCAATAGGTTTTTAGTTTTTTCTGTGGCTGAATGAAATCTCTTAGTACATATGATAAAATGAGTGCTAACAATTTTGATACTTAAGGAATTAGTAGCCTTTTAAGAGATGTATATTCTAATTTTAGAGTTTTTGTTCTCTTTGGTCTTTGCCCTGATGTAAAAAGTAAACCTAGTTACGTTAAGATTACATTATTCCATTTATGATGGTGTCACCATTAAAAGTGCTGTATATTTATGATGAAATCCCACCCACAACTAGACAAATATGTCTCCTATGGACATTTCTGCCATACTTAACTTTTATTGACTTACTAAATAGCTATGTAATATAAAAACAAAATCACACTTTGCCTTGGAATGATTTAAAATCAATTCATAATTTGTATTGTTTTTTTTTTAAAAGTGATTACAATTAAAACTTTTTGGAAGATAGTGTTTCTCTGAGTGCCCATAATACTTTAACATCAAAATTGAACATATATTCAAAGTAATTGGTTACTGCTCACATGTTGAGTACAGCAGTAGTTTCACTTATTAAGTTTTATGTCAGAAGCAAATAAATTCCCCATGAAAACAGTCCGAGTTACTTTCAGTGATATCAGTGCAACTAAAATATGTTCCTTTAGAAGTATTTTTTCTATCATTTTATCATGAAAACATTTTTCAGAATTAAGATCAATCATGTATATTTTCTTTAGTGATTTTTTTTTTTTTCCCACACGCTTCCTTTTATTTTCATGGGTTGGCTCCTAATTGGAAGGGACTCAGTGATGCATTCAGGATTGAGACAATGTAAGAGATACTGTACTGAAGTTAGGGACAGGCAGGCCTCCAGGAAGTGGGAGTGAGCTTCACTTCAAACCCTGTGAAGGGTGGTGGAAAGGGAGGATGCTGATTAAAATAATAAACAACTGCTGGAAAGAGAAGTAGATTACCCAACTGCTGTCAGATCAGCAAGGGGAGCTGCTGAAGCTGACTGAGGCTGCTCTCCCCTGCCAGGAAGCCTGCAGAAGGAACCATGAGATTTGCTACGAGAACTTTTCTCCGGACAGTTAGAACAACTTTTAAAACAACTTAAGTTCTGTTGCATTGACAGCATCCCTTAGGCCGGGCCTATTTAGGGAAATGGACTGAAACTAGCTTGGTGGTTACCATAGCAACCCAGGCTGCTGGTGTCTGGGAGAGTGAGAACCGGTGGCCTCTTGTCCCGTGTTTTGGTGTTTCTTCAGCTAAAAGTACACTCCTCCTTGTGCGAACTCTACATAAGTCATTCTCTTTGAAAACTGGATTTTTACCTAGGATTTTTTTTTTCCTTTTCTTTCTGAAACCAGTCTGAATGGAGGAAGTTGGTAATACTTGGCTTTTTTTTTTCCTTCTCTCATGCAAGTTTCCAGGATATAGCTTATTTTTTTGCTGCGTGTAATTGAGACCAAACTCTAAGCTTGGGGCCCAGGAGAGAACAGTTGTGGCCTGCAGGTCATTAGTGAGGTGAGCAGAAGGGAATCTTGGGCTTCCCAGAGACAGAGGAGACCATGCCAGCCTCGTGGGATGCAGCTACCAGAAAATACAGAAGCAGGTCTATTCCTTGCGAACTCCAAAGTCCATGAAAAAACGGACCCACGGTGGGGTGGCTAAAATGTCTCAGCTCAAGCTGCTGTTGCTGATGGACCATAGCTCAAGGGCAAGGCTTGTAAAGGATTTTACAAAGGATTTTAAAGTATAGCCAGAAAAGACACGGTTTTTAGAAGTGACTGTTGTCTGAAGGAAGTTTGCCGGAAAGATGTAGGCTTCAAGGGCTACTGGACGATGATTGGTCTGAACTTCAGCTTACGGGAATTGCTGACAAAATTTGAAAAGGTATGCAGAAAGCAAACTTCATGAATGTACTCTTTTTCCTTCTTTCTTTTCTTTTCTTGTCTTTTTTTTAAACTATGCATTTAGATGGTAAATATTCTATTGACTCTTTGGTTGTTTAATATGATTTATAAAGCCTATTCCATTTTGATATCCTCTTTAAATTTGTTTTTCATGTAAAGAGCAAATTAGCAATTCTCTCCTTTGGTCAGGAGGGCTTCTCCTGATGCCTGTCACTTTTAGAATTCCACATCAGAAGAGACTCTTTGTACTCAAGTCAGCCGGTAATTTAACTGAAACTTCTTTTGGGGCAAAAACAAAACTGAAATAAAAATCCAGCAACAAACACCAGGTTTTGGTGCCAAAGTCTGACTTCATCAGGCATGGGTTTTGTTTTCCAGACCCCTCAGGTTTATCTCTCCAGCTGCTGCCTGCTGGGCACTGCCCTCTGCAGCCCCCTGCTTGGGGACTCAGTTCCCAGAATCAGAAGTCGCTTCACTGTGACCCTGGCATATCTGACCTCGGGCTTTTCCTTTTTCTCTGTGTCTGTTTTAAATGTGGAGTGCTCGTCTGCACCATGGGCTTTAATGCTTGGATTATTAATTTTGCATGTAGTTCTTTTTTCCATAGAAAGGCTCTTGGCCAGATTGAGTCTGGCCTGCCAAATGCTACCTTACATTTATAGTTAAAACAGAAAAGCTCCACTTGCCGCATAGGGACTCCTGCCCTCCTGCCTTTTGATGCGAAGCACTAATCTTCTCCCAATTTCTAGTTTTTAAAGAAAAATAAAGGCAGAAAGGGGCAAAGTTCTCTCTCGCTAGGTGCGTAAGGCGATTATTTATCAGTTGTAAAAGAGATGTCCTCAGTGGCTTTCACCATGGATACCCTGTGGTTCATTGCAAGTACAAATACTGCAGAAGCAAGACGTATTGAGTCATGAAAAGAATAATGGACTTTTTCTTACAAACCACAATTGCCAGAGGGAAAAGATATAAAACCATGCCATTTGAAAAGTTTGGAAGCCTTTCCACAACAATTGCAGCCATCGGCTGCCTTTTGATGACGGGAACATTGTAGTGGGAAGAGTGTGGAGAAAGAATTTAGCCCCTCCTTGGAGCTTGGAGGACGAGTCTCTCTTGGCCAGGGCTGCTCCCCCAGTCTCTCCCTGCACCTCAACTGTAAGAGTGAGGATTATATTTGCAACACGAGTGGACTTTGACCTCTCGCTTTGATATGTTGTTAAACATCTAAATTCCTGAGAATAAAGTAGGGTTCCTGTCAGCTTGCTCACCATTTAGAAGGGGTGGAGAAGGGAAAGAAAATCTTCCTTATGGCAGCTGGAAACAGCAGGTGACAAACTTTATGGCCATAAAGAGGTCTGTTAGCTTGTTTTGTGTAGATTTGCCTGTTTCTTCCTTAAAAGGTGTATAGGGCATATGCTACATGAATAATTCATTGCTTAGACCCCCTGAGAAGCAGTAATTGTGGGCAATAGTTAGACATTTTGTACTGTAATTGCTGCTATTAGTCTTAAAAGCCTAGGTCAGATACCAGAGGTTAGTAACCTGCCTTGGCCTTTAGGCCATTTTATTGTCTTATCAGTATGCTTCCTCTTTTAACCACCGAGCCTTAGTATCTCAATATTTCTCATTCTTATTTTAGTAGTTGAATTGATAGTAAAAGAAATCTACTGGCTTATTCTTGTCAAAGGTTTGATTTGATTTGGGATTTTGCTTTCTTTTTTTTTTTTTTTTTTTGAGAGAGTACAAATTCAAAGAAACAATCCTGCAATTCACAGTCTGAAGTTATCTATACATGTTTATTTTTGTGTTAAACGCCTTTTTAAAAGGCTACATAAAAGTTAATCTCTTTGCCATATTTCATTTGTAGGAAATGCGTGATTGTCTTTTTACCCAACTCAAGTCTTAAATCCATTGTGTATCTTTATAAAGGCTGTCTCATATCTTGAACCTTTGGTACATTAATTCATTGCCAGGAAAACTGGAATTATGGAAAGGTATGACTGCCTCACACTTCTCAAATACAACTAACTACCTTTCTCCAACTCTGAAAGCACTAATGCCATTTCGAGAAAAGATCAAGGCCCACTGCCATAATGTAAAATCCACAGGATACCTTCAGAAGCGGAATAGCCATCATTCCGTATGCAGAAGTAAAAGCCCTTTATTCTTAATTCCCTTAGCCTGTCTTTTCGTCAGTATTAGTGACCTGTTTCTAGAGAGAATATTAACTTTGGTGATTTAACACTTTTTATATCAACAGTTGTAATTGTTCAGTCTGATGTTTAGGTTATCACAGTAAAAAGATGCTTTTGCTATGTTCCTGAAACCATTTCAGGCTTTAAGGAAACTTGGGTCCACTGCTGGAGTAGTGAACTCAAAGCCCATTATGCTGAGTAGTTGAGGCCAACTGCTAAGGGTTAGGCCTTCTAGTGATGGCTAATCTGGAAAGTTATAGACTCGTCAGACCATTCAAATTCCTGGATAAAAGCAGACCTTCAGCATAACCTCAAGGTAGCAATTTGTTTGCTGTGGTAAATTGAAAGGGATATTCTAGTTGCTTTTTCTGAACTTCAGAGAAAGTCAGCAGTTTTGTGATTATTATTGAGTATTCTTTCATATATGCATGTTTGGCACATGATTGGGTATCTAGTCCCAAAGAGTGTGATGCCAGAATTATGGTTGTCTAGCATAGGCAGGGTAGGAAAATTGGACTTGGTATGCATTTCTAGTCATCTAGAATCAGAAAGGGCAAAGCTGGGAGTCCCTTTGGTTCCAGGAGGCAGGAAGCGTTCGTTTCCCACCAGCTCATCAAAAGATCAAGAAGCCCCAGTGGGAGGGATCTATGCATACCTTAGAGTGATAACGAAAGATACCTAAAGAGAAAAACTTCGTACTAAGGGATGGTGCATGTCAAGATGTACCTGCCATCTAGCAGGTCCTACTCATCTAACCAAGCAACAAGGGGTGGACCATTGTGACTATGGTCCCATGGGTGACTATCTGGAAAGTTCAAACTATTGACTTGAGACAGAAAGTTGGCCCACCAAGGCACCTCTCTGAAATCCAGCTTATAGGTTAGTTTTATTGCCACCCTGGCTTTAATTAATTTATTTTCTTCCTGAAGGTACTTCATAAAGGAAGCGCATAGTGACTATGAATATACTGTTATACTTGGGTCACTTGCATGTTTACTGTCTTTATTCCCTATGATTAGTAGTCACAGAGGATAAAGTAATGGACAGTTTTAGCTCAGTGACATTTTGAGTGACTGTTGCCTTTTATTAACTTACGCAGCCCCTTTTCAAGGTGATTAATGATAATGATAGTTCTCTTAGGGACTTTTTTGGTTGTCTGTTAAGTACCATTCTCTTGGTGAATCCTTGAAGAAAGATGCTCCTGAGTGAGAACACAGAAACAAGACACTCAATGCTGAATTTCTTTATGGCATTTACGTTCTTTAGGATGATTCTGATTTTTAAAATTTTTAAAATTATAGTTTGAAGCTATATTGTATTGCACAGCTTGCAATATCTAATTTTGAAACAAGTGTGTCCTGGACGAGACACAGCGAACTCTACATTTCAAGATCTACTCATTTATTCCATATGTAGTAAATATTTATGACATATATGGTATGTACTGGGCATGGTCTGAGTGTAGAGATGGAGGGTACATTGTGTTTACAACCTAGTGGAACAATACAGACCTTAAACCTCCTACATTTTAAGTGACAAGTGAATAATTAAACAAAAGTAGAGAAAGTTGTAAGAGTTATAGTAGCCCTAGTTAATCTTGGTGCTTGTGAAATTTCTCCTAGAGATATTACATTTAGGCTGAGACTTAGTAGATGAGTTTAAGATGGAGGAAGGAAATGATACTGTGTGTCAACGTGCATGCATGTGTGTGACCTGTGGGTAGACTTATGTCGGGGTACAGGATGGGAGCTTTCTGGGCAAGAGGAACTGTTTTGACATGGGTCAGGAGTTAGGAGGAGTTGTGTGCCCCAGGACTGTCATTTTAAACATTTAAAATGCAATAATTCTTTTATGTGTTTTCAAATCTGTTCAATTTTCACCACACTATCTGATTTGGGGAGCTAGGATGAGACAGTAGCTTGACCACCTGAGGCATTTAATATCTGTGTGTAAGAAATTTGTGTTCAGATGCAGATCAAATCTGCTTATGTATCATGCATCTCGTAAGGGAATCTACCATATTTTAGTTTACTATGATTTTAGTGTGTTTGAGAAACAATTGGTATAAAGTTGAAGATTTGGAATATTTTTGGTTGAGAAGGTTATTTCTGCTTACAAAGCAGCATTTACAGTGCTGAAATTTAAAATGGAGTTTATTCACTGATTTTTATCACTGGTATATTTAAATTATCTTTAAAGTACAGTGAATTTTGAGTTTGTTTCACTTAGTAATTTGACATTTTTCTACTCTGTTGTTTTACCTATTGTTTTATTATTATTATTATTATTTGGAGACAGTGGTTTGCTATGTTGCCCAGACTGTCCTCAAAATCTTGAGCTCAAGCAAGCCTCCTCTCTCAAGTCTTACCTATATTTAAAATCACTGATAATGGGAAAAGAAAATTATTAGCATTGACTTAATAATTTAGAAATGCTGCTGTAGACCTAATGATAACCACCATCTATTGTTGGTCAAAATGTGATTCAATACAGTGATTAAAATCTGGGAGACTAGTTTTTGGAACAAAATGCAGTCTGTCAGATAATTAATTTAATAATTGACTAAAATCAATAATTTAATTGAAATAATTAATTGAATAATTTATAGCCACTACTCACTATGCCAGAAACCTCACAAACTGTCTCAAAACATATTTACTTATGACATAACCTTTGTTGATGATGTTATTTGGTTATTGCATTATCATTCAGGTAATATCTGACTCTTATCTTAAAAAATTATAATTTCTTGTTTTCAAAACCTAAAGCTCTGGTGGTAAGCCTACAGAGCTCCTGATAATTAGAAACCGTCTCTGAAATCTAGTCTGCCTTTTGAAAGGAACAGTGGATTTATTTTCCCCTAATGGCTAACTTTGTTTATTTAGCCTGAGCTTTGGAACATGATAGGGAAGTTGTTCTAACCTCACTTCTTCTTCGCCTTCAGGAAAAGGGTCAGAACTCCTTCAGAGAAAACATTGCTATGGCCACATAGGGTTAGGTAAATATGCCATGCAAAAATAAACCAAAATCATGTCAATAAGACCCAAAGAGTATGACTCTATTCTAGTACCCATTTAGTGGTTGAAGACTTCCTGGTGGCACTAAATCTCTATTTCTTGTCAGAGGTATCCAACAGTTCTGTTTATTATATGAAGAAATATTTTTGTTTGCATAGTTACAGCTACTGCTTGATAAAATATTATAAAGAAATAAAATGTATGCGAAAGTGTCTGCAGTTATATATCTATGGGTCATATCCTTAAAGGAACGTCCAGTTAAGGGCAAACTTGGCATTAAAATACCAATTATTAAATAAATAAATGTTTTCCTGTATTTGTGAAGTTTATTTTGGCCTTGGTATTTTGGCCATTATTATGAAGTTTTATGTGAACCTCTGTGAGCTTTTGTAATTTTTTGAAGGGCTATTCTGAAAGTTTGGATCTTAATGCTTTTGATGGTGTTTTACTTTGAGAAAAAGATGTAGTTCCCTTTTATAAACCCTGGTTTTTCTTAACCTTCTACTTAAATTATTTAAAGATACTTTTCAAGTAAATCCTTAAGACATTTCCTCTGCTCTATTTTCAAATGTTAGTTCAACTGCTTGAGTATCTTGCTAGGGTCCCTCGGTGCACATGATCGGCTTACGTTAAATGCTTGGAAGAGCATTGCTTTATGCTTCTAGATGGATAACATTCCCATAACTAATTATCAGTAACCATTTTGTGCTGTTTAATGTTCAGAAGGGCTTGCAGGTGCCAAAGGTAAGCATTAGTAGGGCCAAGTCTCCCAGCTGTGCTGTGAGAGTCATCCCTCTTTCATGGAACTTTAATTTATTGTAGCGTTTGATGTCACATCAGGGTCATGATCTGACAGCCTCCCATGCTGACATCCTGATTTTAAAAGCAGGGCATCATTGCACAGTGATCTATGAAGGAACCCGATTCATTAACTGTGCTTAACTCTAAATTTTCAGGGAAAACTCAGGCAGGACTTTGCAATGCAACATTCTAAAGGATTTTAGTTCTCTCTATTAAATATTGTAAGTGAAGAAATTGGAAAAAAATTATTACTACATTCTCTTCCAAGTCTTCAATTGTCTTTTTTTCCCTCCTAGCACTACAGTGGATAATTTGTAGTCAATCAAGATAAACTTATTCATATGTTCATTCATGCAGTGATACTAGTATCTGTGTATCATCCCCTCTATTTTACATTAGGCTTGTTCTGTGTAACAGAGACTGTGAAGGATACAGAAGAAATATTAAGGTGGTTTTCTGTTTCTAGGAATTCTTCATGTATTTGGCAAAGCAGATATTCTACCAAATGTTAAATGAAACAAAATAATGTATGCTGTCTTTTCTTTGATCACTTTCTGGTTGTTGATTTTCTTCCTAACTTTTGATGATATTCATGTGTGGAAAGGTCTTCCATATATTGAAAGTTATAGTCCAGCCTGAACATATGATCACTGATAGCGCTGTTAAAGAAAGCATTGCAGAAAGATTTATCATCATTGGCTGGGTCAGTTATGCAGTTCTATTTTATTCCATTTGTCATGGTGGCTTGGTTGGAAAACCCATCGTCTGATCTGATGTGAGGAGACAAATTTGCTTAATGTTCTTGGCACCTAAATTTCCTGATGCTGGGGAATACTCTTGTGAAATTAGATTTTTTAAAAAATGCAATTCTGTCTTTCTACTTTTCTTGAATATGAAAGGAAGCAAATAGATCAGGCTATATCAGGATGTTGTGGTTTGAAGTTGTCTTGTGATTTTGGGTGTGGTCCACTGATAATGATGCTTTGGTACCTATACAGGAAATTTGAGGCGAGGTGCTCCCTGACAATAGAGAGCAAATAAATGCCTTGCTCATGGTGTCATTGATTTTTCTCTTATAGATGACTACCACACATATATAGCATAAGCTTAAAACCATTGCAAACAATGCCTGCTAACCTTTTGATATATCCCTTTAGAGGTCTTAAAATGCATTTCAGGACACTGTTCCATTCTAAAGACCAGGAACCATATTAGATGCCACCAAAGAACTTGTCAGCAGAAACTTTCCCTTTTTCATATTTTCAATGGTAACTTCTATTTGGAGCTCCCCAAACTATGATTATGATGAGGTTGCCATTTTCCATGCATAATATTTCCCATCCTGAGAATCTTGAAAAAGTATCTGGCTTTCTTCCCCTGCTGCCCTATCCACATCTGCGCTGCACATCTCTGGGATAGAACTGCCAGTGAAGTGCAAAAGATTCAGCAATCGCTGAGTTTTTGGTTCCCATTAGTAGTTAGTTGTTCAGTGATTAGTCCAAATTCTGCCAATCAGACTTTGCAGGTGGACCTAGTTTGGATTTTTCATTAGGATCAGATAACACCAGAGATCAATGGGCTTGTATATTTGGAGCATATATCTTGCAGGAGCTGCCCCTCAAACTTTGTGTTTATTTCGCCCACTTTCCAAATCTGCTCTGATGTTAGACATCACAGATTCCATCAGAATTGATAATAGGGCAGTTCTTCCCCTTCACTTCATGTAAGTGATATCTTTCTAACATGCTCATTGGAATGGTAAGGTGCAAAAGGCCCTTCTATGGGTGCTTCTGGGTGACTGAAAAAAAAATCACTTAGAAAGATACTGGTCCCTAAACTTTGGTACTTGATGGAATGCATAAATGTGCTTATCAGGAATGAGTTTTAAATGGATAAAAACATTCTGAATATTTTAAAAGCTTCTATTTAAGTTTTTACCATGCTCCTTTATAATTAGAGAAACTTAAGAAAAATGAGGCTTAGTCAGTTTGGGCTGCTAGAACAAAATACCATAGATTGAGTAGCTTGAAATGTCAAAGATTGAGTAGCTTGAGTACAAAATAAATTTATTTCTCACAGATCTGAAAGCTAGACAGACCAAGATCAAGACACTAGCAGATTCTGTATCTGGTGAGAGACTGCTTTTTGGTTCATAGATGTCCCCTTCTAGGTATGTCCTCACATAACGCAAGGGGCAAAACAGCTCTCCAGAGCTTCTTTTATAAGGGCACAATCCCTTTCATGAGAGCTCCACTCTCATGTCCTAGTCACTTCCCAAAGGCCATGTCTCCTGATACCATCATCATGGGGTTAGTGTTTCAACATATTAATTTGGGGAGGACATAAATATTCAGGCTGTAGCAAAGTCCTGTAAGGAAAAATTTAAGATTAGAAGGGCAATAAAACTATGTGGTGTAAGAATGGGCTTTTCTTTACTAATTCAAATTTATTGCCTGCAATGAAAGTTTTAAAAAAAAAATTTTTATTTCCGCAGTGAGATACTTTATCATTCATTGCTCAATATTTGATTTGGAGACTCCACCACACCTTCAAAGCCCCTCTGGTGTCTGCTTTATTTATTTGTAAATTTATACTTACTTGTGGGATGTCAGTGGATGTCAGAGAAAAGTTAGCTACAACTAGGTGGCATCCATTAAATTCAAGAGGAAAAGATAATTGCCAAATTAATACAGGTAGTTATGTTGACAATCTTATAAAGGAGCATAGTAAAAAAGAATAGATCAGACTCTTTGTATTTCATATTTTAAATTTTATACATTTATCTAATTAAAAAAATCTTGTTTTTTGTAAAAACTTTTGAAAACTCAGAGAAAGTATAAGGAAGAAACTAAAATAATCTCTAGTTCTCTTCTATAGTGGTTATACTATTTTTATTTTTAAAGCCTTTACATTTTACATTTTAAAGTCATTACAAAGTGGGCAAAAGATATGAACACACACTTCTCAAAAGAAGACATACGAGCGGCCAACAGATACATGAAGAAATGTTCAACCTCACTAGTCATCAAGGAGATGCAAATTAAAACTACGCTGAGATACCACCTAACTCCAGTCAGAATAGCCATTACCAATAACTCAAAAAATAACAGATGCTGGCGAAGATGTGGTGAAAAGGGAATGCTTCTACACTGTTGGTGGGAGTGTAAACTAGTGCAGCCTCTGTGGAAAACAGTGTGGCGATTCCTAAAAGCTCTAAAAATCAACCTTCCATATGACCCCGCAATCCCCCTACTGGTAATATATCCTGAAGAACTCAAATCACTCTATAAAGAAGATATCTGCACACGTATGTTTATCGCAGCATTGTTCACAATAGCAAGATCATGGAACCAACCATACTGTCCATCAAAGAAGACTGGATTAAAAAAATGTGGTGCATATACACAATGGAATATTACACAGCCAAAAAAAGGAACAAAATCATGAATTTCGTAGCAACCTGAATGGAATTAGAGTTTATAATACTGAGTGACCTCTCACAGAAACAAAGATCTGAGTGTCACATGTTCTCACTTATAAGTGGACCTTGAACATCTATCATAATACTATAAGAAAAGGATTGACAGTGGTGGGAAACTATGGGTGGTCAGGGAGGGGAAGGGAGGTGGGATTAATGGTAGTCAATATCTGTCTGGGGACAGGGGGGCACACCTCATCAACAAAGGTACCTGCACAATACATATTTCTATACCTAACCCTTAACTGTACCCCACAATTTTAAAATAAAAAATATGAATTTTTAAAAAAAAGCCTTTTAACACATATATGTGACAATTATTCAGAAATCTACATGCTAATTTAAATATCTATTTTAAAAATGAAGCCATCATATCACATCATTTCGTATTGTCTGCTTTTAAACAATGCTATATTACCATCAATTTAGTATTTTAAAAACTGTGTTGTTAAACATGTTTATACATAAATCTTCCTAGAAGGGGTAATTTTGATATTTTTATGGCTTTTGATATAGATTGCCAAATGCTTTCTCAAAAGCTGGATCAATTTTTATTATTTACAATAATTCTCATTTTACTTAAACTCCTTTCAAATTTATTTTTACAAAATAAATGATTTTCCTACATAATAGGAAAAAACATTGTTATTTATTTTTATTTCTTAATGAGAACAAACTTGTATATGAAAATGTTCTTTTAAAATTTAAAAATAAATTTTATAAGATTAAACTATTAGTTATTTTGTCTAAATGTGAAAAACACTTAAAATTATCTAATATCTTAGTGACCTCTGTACAACTTAATATTTTAGTGGACATTTGCCCATGTATAAAAGAGAGAAATAATTTGTTTGTATATCAAGAATAACACAATGATTTGACAGCAACAGTTGCATAAAACAAAAAATTGCTAATTGAATCTGAACCATTAACATCAGAACTAGCTGATACATGACATTTAGGTTATGATTCATTATGTTTTCTAAGAACTGAGGAATCAATGCATTGAATATTTAAAGACCATCATTTTCAGTGTAAGAATTGTAGAAATACTTTGAAATGAACAATTTTGCTTGAAAGTAACTCATCTGTGAATACAAAAAAATAAATCTCTATGCAGAAATCCCAATACCTCATACTGATACCTAACATTTGCATTATCTATTTGCTTTTTTCCCTTTAGGACATCCAGGCTGAAATTGATGCCCACAATGACATCTTTAAAAGCATTGATGGAAACAGGCAGAAGATGGTAAAAGCTTTGGGAAATTCTGAAGAGGCTACTATGCTTCAACATCGACTAGATGATATGAACCAAAGATGGAACGACTTAAAGGCAAAATCTGCTAGCATCAGGTCAGAATAGTCAATATCAAAATAAAAATAACAGGGCACAGGTAGTTTTTTGTGATTTTTGTATATTAGAAAAATAAATGGCAGCCTTTCTTTCTGAGGAATAGTTTAAGATATAAATGCAAAGACTAGTTTATTGAGTTATAGTTTTAGCTTCATTTATGTCCAGTGCTCTCTGCCAACCATTCTAGACTACTTGTAAATGTTCATATTATATTTTAAACCTAATAATACTAATAACACTAATATTACTAACACCTGCTAATTATTCAGTGTTTACTTTGACCAAGTACTGTTAGGCTCTTTACAAATGTTACTTTATTTTGTACTCAAAAAATCATAAGGTGGATAGCAAAATTCTTCCTTAGGTAAGGAAACAAAAGATTAATGAATATAAGGAACTTGCCAAATTTTTGAGCTAAAAAGTGACAAACCAGTTTTTGAATCTAGATCTTTTTGGCTCTTGGCAATGAACATGTTTTGCTTCATCATGGTGTTGTACGTCCAATGTGAAAATGTATTTATAGAGATTAAATGTCTCTTATGGACGCTAAAATGGAAACCTGATGATTCATGTCTGAATTTGGAGAGAGTAAAATTAAGTAATGATGAGCCTTGGAACAGAATTCTGACTAGGAAAAGACCTTGAAAAATTACCCAAGGTGACAGAATGATTGGTGTTAATGGGGGGGGGGGTTCAAGAATATGTTATGATCATATTTAATAGGTAGTGGATAGTTTAGGGGATACTGGGTACAGGTTTAGGAAATACTGACTGAAAAGCACATTATTGAGCAGAAATCCTAAAGAGGAATGTTGGTAGGAAGTCCTAGATCAGTTATTTTTTTTTTTTAACCCCTGTGTATCATGTATATACAATTTTTAAATCAAATGGTCTTGGACTTGACTTTTTGACTTTGGTATTTACTCTCTGATCCTGGCAAATTACCTAGTCCTTCTGAGCCTTAGTTTTCTTATTTACAAAATCAGAATATAAATATTTAATCCTCATGATTGATGAAGAGTGAATGGGATGATTTGACAGCCTCTTAATCTATGTAAAGCCTCCCTAATAAAGCATCTAGTTTTTTGTTTTTGTTTTTTTATACTTAAAGAGGCTCAGTGGATCTACTTCAAATGGTTCTAGGATTTCATAGATCAACTTCATGGAGAGCAGAAATCTAAAGTGATTATTTATTGTGAATGAATGTTTTGAAACATTTTTCTTTCTGATAAGAATGTTCTAAAAGGTGTTTATTCTCCTGGGGCTCATAGAGGGGGATTTGCAGTTCTTCATATGTGTAATGAAGCATGGTCATGGATGCCTCTGTGTAAGGATCCAGTTAAAAATGATGTCAGCACTAGCCAACTATTTTTTCCTAATAAGAGAGGAAAGTTAGGGAGTTTTATGCTGTGAAAGAATATACTTAACACTTGTTTAAGACTTGAACTTGTAATTGATTATATCTCATCATGTTACAACTTTCTTTTTCTCACAAATACAAACAAACAAAAAATACTGAAAATGTTAACCCAGTGGAAAACATTCACTGAGAATCTGGCAAAGCCAACATCTGTGGTAAAGACCCAAACACCCCAGGACTGGCCCTTATGAGGATTGTGCACATGATACTGGAATTTTCAGATTTTAGAGGATCAGTTCTTTAGGAAGGAGAATTTAATGAAGGCCTATATCATAAAGGGATCATTCCAAGTGGAAAGTTACAGACAAAAAAATGTGGGGGTTTTTTTGGGGGGGGAGTTATTGCCTAAACCTATCAAGTCATATATATTTTTAACCTGAAAAGAAACAGTTTATGAGCTACAGTTGGAATATTATCTAATAAGTAGATAAGTGTTATTTTTGGAAGATGGGAGAGTATGCTTGTGCCAGTGGACTTCTGTGATAATGTAATAATGAATTAATGTGATAATGAAGTAAAATTTTTAGCCTGATTACTCATGTCAGGAGATCCAAGCACTTATTTAAGCACTTAATAATAACTTACTCCTATGTAAGCCTCTGCCTTTAGGGGTTCACAGATCTATTCAGGTTAGAATAAGGGTCAAATGAGGGAGCGGTTAACTCTAATTTCAGGTGATCATGAAAGGCTTCATAAAAGAGATGACACCTAAGCTGAGCCTTGAAAGATGTCTAGTTAATCCCTGGATGGACTAGGTGAGGACTGGGAAGGACATCTAAGCTGAAACCTTGAAATAACAGTGTTTTGAAAATTAATAAGTTCAGCTTGGTGGAGAAGATAATTTGCTGATGATGTAGTAGGGGAAAGACTATGGCTAGAGAAAATGTGGAGAGACAAGGAAGAGACAAGTCATGGCACAGTGTGTGTATCAGGCTTGCTTCCATTGTTGATTTTGGGCTACGTGATTAGATTTGAGCTTGGAAGTATCTCTCTCACACAACTGTGAGGAGGATACATTGAATGAGCCCATTTCTGAAGTCGGGGTGACCTGTTAAGATGGCCTTTGGCGTCTAGGAAAGAGATGAGAGATTGAATAGATGCTTAGTTCACATTATTGAGGCACCGATGAGACATTCATGAGCAGATCACCAGTAGCCATTGGGGCAATATCTCCTCTTCAAATGAGAGAAGTAGGTGAAATAGGTAGATAGGATGGGGCTAGGGGTATTCAGTGGGGGTAGCAGGAAACCATTGAGAGTGCACTGTTGAAGAGGGTAAAACATTAGAAGAGGGCAGAACAAAGAAGCCTGAGAAATTTTTCATGTATAAGGAATGGGTCCAGGAAAGGAAAGTCGGCAGAGAACCTGAGGAGTGGCTGTCCTCCAAGTGGGAGAGAACCAGGAAAGAATGTTGTCGAGAACCAAGGGAAGAAGGGCATTGGTAATAGTGTCAGCTTCTGGAAGAAGTGGGGTAAGATCTGGCCTGCAAGGTCCAGGAGCATTGAGAAGGGCTTTGGTGACTTTTTGGCAAGGCTATTTTTTGGTTATGGTAGAAATCTGATTGCAGAGGACTGAAGAGACAGAAGTGAGGAAGTAGAAAGATAACTGCGTCTACCAGACTGGTTATTTCAAGGAAGTCAGCTGGGTAAAAAAGAGAAGAATGTGATTGCTGTAATTATATTATTTCACTTGACAGTATTGTAAGTTTATAACAGCTGGAAGGCTGTGTCCATATATATATTTACCTGTCTGCTTTCACGTAGATGGGGTATGTTTCACTCACATATCCATGTTAGTGAAATCCTAGCACTTTGGGAAGCCAAGGCAAGAGGATTGCTTGAGCCTGGGAGCTCAAGACCAGCCTAGGCAATATATAGAGACCTCATCTCTACAAAAAATTAGCCAAGAGAGATGGTGCATACCTTTAGTCCCAACTATTCAGGAGGCTGAGACAGAAGGATAGACTGAGCTCAGGAGGTTGAGGCTGTGGTGAGCTGCGATTGTGCCACTGCACTGTAGCCTGGGTAATGAGTGAGGCTTTGACTGAAAAAAAAAGTGAATGGTGAATAATCTGTTCATCCTTATCTTTAAAAAAATGGGAAAAACAAATTGCATTCACATATTTATTGTTACTTGGATATTTATAAAATATAAGATATTTTATTACCTCTCAGTAATGGACCTTCACCCAGGAAGCCAGCTCAGAAAGAAGTGATACAGGATAGTATTTTACAGAGTTATACTCTGGAGATAGACTGACTGTTTTTTGACACTGCCTTTGCCACTTGGGAATTATGCGACTCTGGGAAGGTTACTTAACTTGTATGTGCTTCAGTTTCCTCATATATAAGATAAGGATATTAATACTAGCTACCTTATTGGGTTGCCATGAACATTTCATTTAATTTGGCTTCTTTATAAAGTGCCTAAAACCATGGCATATGGTAAGTGTTCAGTCATTGTTGGTTCGTTAGCTCTTTGTTTGGTACTAGTTAATTTAAAAGACATAGAAATTCCTCTTACCCCATCTTTTTCTTAGTCACTAATGATGGAGATTTCTAGAAGGTCTCCAATGAATAGCATCCTCCTTTCCTAGCTGGATTCTGGAACAAGTACAAAACAGAAGTGTGCTCAAGGGACATCCATAATGTGACCAATAGGGAACTTAAAAGCCATGTTAATTACTGAAAGAGGCCAGGTTGGAGGAAGTAACTTTGAGTGGAGCTGAGTGAGGCTGTTAACCAAGTCCTAGAATGAGGCAGAATTACTAGCAGTCACTGGAAAGATGGATTCTCAAGTGAGAAATCCTCCACAGAAGAGTAGAAAACTCAGTATCTGCCTGTTGTCAAGAGATGAGAATGGACTGAGCTAAACACAGCTAGTTACTCTCCCTGAATATACAGATGGGCATCATCACTCTGTCACTACAGGGACTGAAGAAAGGGGTGGAGAAAAGGCCAGAGTGTGCTTAGTGGGAAAAGCCCTCCCCAGGAGTAGGGGGAGTGTTCTTACTAACAAATAGGTAGAGGTGGTCTCCCTCCCAGCACCTGACTCCTTCATTGCTTACTGAGAATGATACTTGTTGAGGATGTTGCTCATTTCTACTTCTCTGGTCTTTCCTCTAATTTCTCTAAAGCACGGTCTGTCCCTTATATTGCCTTCTATTGTAAGCAAATTCTCCTATGTCTTAAATATTTCTGTAAACTCTTCCACTGCTTTTATCTATAATTGAAAATTTCTTTTTCCCTTAATTGCCTGCATTACTTGAAGCACTCTTGAATAGAGGAAAATTTCCCCATTTTCCTCACCCAACAGCCAATGGGAATATTGTAAATTTTTAACAACTGCTATGGGAACCAAACAATCCAAATGTCAGTCATATACTTCCAGGATGGCACTGGAGAACATACTGATTGAAGCAGGAGTCCTGACTCACAGGGATGAGAAGGAAGATTGACAGCCTCATTGCAATTTTTAAGCATCGCTTCTCCGTCTCTCAACAATGTCTTCTTAGAAGTGAATACATCCTTTATAATACTCTTTCATCATCTTATTCCTGCTTTCTCCTGATCTGTAGGTCACTCATACATTTCTCATTGATTTGAGCATCCTACTAACCTTACCTTCTCCATTCTTTTCTCAGCTATTATTCTTAGTGCCAGTATCCATATTGATAATCTATATATTTTGAATTTCAAGTTTCTGTTTCCTTTATCTATAAAAGTTTTTATTCCTATTCTATTTCTACATATCCCATGGACCTGGTCATACTGAGACTAAGTTAACATTTCTTGTCTTCTTGGCATCCCTGAGATGATCAATCTTCAGGAGATCAAGGGCAGGCTATTCTCCAAAGTACACATTTTATTTGATTACATTTGACCTGGCCATGTGCGTCTGAATACGATTGTTTTTGCCCTATTAGTTAGTGAAGAACCCTCTGTTGTATCAAATCAAATCTGAAGTGTTTACAACATGATCAATAAGACAGCTCTCCTTCACATTAAAGTTATGGACCCTATCCAGAGGGCACCTACCTTCCTTTAGTTTATTTTATACTGGCCACATCTAACTGCTATTATGTAACTTTATGGTTTTATCCAGTTTATATCATTGATTTATAATATTCCAACTATGTTGTTTAAAAATGCACATCCTCTAGTATTTTTACCTGTGGAATTCTTCGCTTTCTTTTTACTTTTCCTTCTCCTGAATCTGCCCATCTTTCTTCTAATTAGTTATTTAAACTCTTCCTCTCTTCAGACTCCACTAACCCCTCCTACCCAGCTTGGAACCCATTGTAAGATATCTCAGAAATGTCAGGACCTTGAACTTCATTTCTCACTTTGAACTTCCTCTGTCTATTTTCCAATCTCGGACACTCCAATGACCACACCCTCTCTATTCTTTTCCCTTCATCCTGGATTCTGCCTAGTGTTGCACTAGAAAGTGAAAACATTTCTTCTACTGTAATCTGACATTTTCTATTTACAATTTGTATCGCGATTTTTGGAGTAATTTTCTCTTTATGTTTACCACCATGCTTATTTTAAAAGATCTTGATTCCTCTTTAGCCCTCTAAACCTTTCCTAAACCTCCCTCTCTGCAGGTAGGCTTGCTTCATTCTTTCTTAAAAAACGAGATAATCTGGCTGATGCCCCTTCTGCTACTTAGAATATATAATATTCATGGGCTCTGCATTTCACATTGTGATTTAATTGTGTTAAAGTTGGTATTAAGTTTTTACGGCACAAAGTTGTCATGGCAGGGAGCATTTGTTCTAATTTATCACAATTTTTAGGAAAGAGAATGCTACAAAGATCATCATGACAGCTAATAGTTATTGAATGTTTATATGCTATACCCGCCCTAAATACTTAGTAGGCATTACCTCCTTTGACCACAGTGTGGCCGTTAGATCAATGTAATGGTAAGAGGTTCAGTAATATAATTTGAATAAACTTTCTAAATACTAAAATGCAACATGCTAAATATTTTTTTAGCAATTATAAAACAATACAATTGTAAATTTCACTTAGTTCAGAATAAGAGAAGACAACTAATATTTGAAACTTGAGCTAGAAGATAGACTCTTAGGAACTTTGATGATTTTTTTATTCACTGGAAAAGTGTAATTTGAAATACACTAATAAGTTCTGTACTGTGAATGACGTGGTTTAAATTTTTATGTTAAACTTATTTAAGATTATGTTAATTGAATATTCACTTATCAGCTTAATGATGTTTAATATAGATCCCTATTAACATATGATTTCAAAGGCCAGTGAAATTGTCAAATATAATGAAAACAGAGTTCAAAGATAAAATTCTATCTTCCGTTTCTTTTATGAGTCTCTTAAAAACTCAGGGTACCTTTTTAATAGCCCTTAGAGAAGATTAACCTTTAACATCATCATTTACATGTAATGTTGTCACATTTTACAATGTCATTTACATCACTTTTAGCCTTAGATAGTTGGTTTTGCTAACCATATTGTAAAACTACTAACATTTCTTATTCCCAAATCTAATAGAGGAAGGTTCAACTGCTTTTCTTCTGTTTCCCTGGTGTAGCACTTTTTGACAGAACTTTCTACAATGATAGAAATAATCTATGTCTGCGCTGGTCCGTACAGTAACCACTAACCATATGTGGTTTATTGAGCATTTGAAACATGGCCAGTATAACCAATGAACTAAATTTTAAATTTTATTAATTTTAATTATCCTAAGTTTAAATGGAAGTAACACATATTGCTTGTGACTACTGTATTGGAAGCACAGCCTTGTGTTTTTTCAGCACAGTCAGATGGAATTCTGAGAACCTGCTTCTTTTCTCCTAGCAGTTCTTAATTCCCTTCCTGGGAGCAGGAATAATCTTCTTTAAATGTTACTCTTGTTATTCTTGTACTAATTAAGGTATTTCTTTCATTATAGCCCAATGTATAATTGTTGAGTTTTACCATAAACCAAAAAGAAATTATATTTGTAGTTAGCCAAATTGGACATTTAATTCTGTGTAGTCCTTACACAATAGGGAATGGCATATACTTTGCCCTCTCTTAATTTGGGTGATTATATTATATGGTAGACCGACATTCCAAATGTATCTTTACTTGTTTACGAACATCTGGGCATTTCTATCTGCTTTCTTAAGTGCTGCCTAAGATGAAAGCAGGGTAATAAGTAAAAAGAGCTTGGACATGGAGTCAGATTCCAAATTCTCGCCAAGGCTTCCTGAACAAGTTTCTTCCTTCTCTGAGCCCTCACAGAGCTGTTGTCAGGTTTCCTCTATCAATTCAACCCTAGAATTTATTTTATTTTTAAATTTTAATGGCTTTAGGGGGTACAAGTAACTCTTGGTTGCAGGGATGCATTGTATAGTGGTAAAGAATCAACCCTAGATCTGTTGACCATATGACTTTCTATTTTAGGAACAGTGTGGCACCTGATATCAGAGTGGGTGCTCCTTGGTGTTTGTTTGTATTGCCTAAAGGAAAAATTGTATTTTTATTTTAACAAATACCCCTTCTTACGCCTCACACTATTTTTTTTTTTTTTTAATCTAAACATTGGCAGAGGAATAATAACTTATTTGAAGATACAGTTTCTTTGGAAAGTAGAGGCCTTTGGTGATTTAAAATACATATTAGTTTTCAGTTTCCTTTTCTACTATACTGACATGATGAAGTACTATTTTAATAGATCTTTATCTTTTAACGGGTTTTTGCATCACATTTTAAAAGAATGATTGGTCACTTAAAAAGGTTTACAGAGTTGTAAAAACTGATTCAGTTTAAAAGGGGTAACTTGTGGAAAGTATATTCCATAGTAGACATCCTGGGTTGATAGTACAATCAAAGTGTTTCTTTGTATATATCAAGTACCAAAAGAATAAACTAAAGCAGTTAAGAAGTTAGAATAAGTCAATGATCTAAAAAATATGAGTGCTGATAGATAGATACGCTAGATTTTTTTAATGTTTTATGTGAAGATTCTGAAAACATTATCAACGACTGGTTATCAGTAGGCTTGGAGAAATTTAAGTTTTAAGATGTTCACAGGAAAACTGAGAAAGTATGACTAAACCAAATACAAATTTAAAGTTTTTTTCTTACAAAGCATTCGACCTGCTGCCCAAGAAAAGGCTTTCATCTTTCAAGATGAAAGAATTAAAACAAAATGAGAACACTGAAGGCTACTACAGAAGCATGCATTTATTTGGGCATATGGTAGTAATCCACTAAACACATAGTTATAATCTATTAGAGAATAACCAGGACAGATTTGCCAGGCAAAGATTCCGCCAGATAAGCATGCTTTTTACTATAGAAAAACAAAAGGCGTAGAGAAGTACATATGACAGTGTTTTCTTTTTTATTTCAAAACCACTTCTGCATCTTTTAAAAAAAAGTATTGCCTTCATCCCTATAAACAGTTCAGATGCTGAATGCCGTAAGTTTCAGTGATCAGTTTCATTATTCCCCGAGCCGCCAACAGAGTTAATTGCACTGAAAAGACATTTGTGTGCTCTTCAATATAATAAGTGTTTGCAACTGGATTTCAAAGGAGTATAACACGTGAGTTAGTTATTGATTAATGAGTTAAACCACAGACATTGAAGATGCAGAATCAGATCATCTGAAATAAGAGGATAGGGTATGGGCATTAGTGTTTTGCACATGGAGACACTCAGCACTTCCTGATTGACTGAGGACATCAGATTTCTAGCTGTATTTTGCAGTTAAAAATAGTGGAAGTTATTTGTACTTGTTACAAAGTGACTTAAAACTGTAGAGAGAGTTTTCAGTTTATATGATTGAACTTATTTGGTTCTGCTGTGTGACAAGTGAAATTATTGTTTATCAGAATAAAGGTAATTACATATTTGGCCTAAAATTAATCAATATGAACATAGAAAAATTGGAGCTCAAGCACAATCAAGACCTTATTAAAGCACAATTTTGCTTTAATAAAGCAAGGTCAAATAGCAGCTGTGGACTAAATAGAAATGATAGCATATGCAAGAAAATAAAATGATTTTTTTTTGAGATGGAGTCTCACTCTGTCGCCCAGACTGGAGTGCAGTGGCTGCTCCCGGCCACCTCAGCCTTGACCTAAAATAATTTTTTTTTTAGTTGGAGTCTCAGTCTGTCACCCAGGCTGGAGTGCAGTGGCACTATCATGGCTACTCCAGTGTCAAACTGCTGGGCTCTGGAGATCCTTCCACCTCAGCCTTCCAAGTAGCTGGAATTACAGGCATGTGCTACCCCATCTAGATAATTTTTGGTTTATTGTAGAGATGAGGTCTTGCCAAATTGCCTGGGCTGGTCTCGAAACTGCAGGCTCAGGCAATACACTCACTTCAGCCTCCCAAAGTGCTGGGATTACAGGCTGAGCCATTGAGTCTGCCTAAAATAAATTTTCTAATCATGATATTCTTAGATAATTATAAAATTCTTCAAATTTCTTTCTGTATTTACAATTTTTTGTTATTTTTTACCTAGATTTTTTGAATAGTACATAGAATTTTAGAGTTTGAATAGCTTGTTATATATTGGTCAGCTGGCAATGGAACTGTAAATAGGTTGTAGGGTGTTGGCCCTTTGTTTGTGACTGTATATACTGGTTCATGGTATTTTAAAGGAGATGGAGAGCATCAATTTTTTTTTAAGCCAAGCATATTGGTTGATAGACTATATTTATTATTTTATGAATGAGAGATGAACAAGATGAACTAGAGATTAGAGTTTTATAGTTGTTTTTGTGAAAACATTATGAGTTTTTTAGCAAATCCTTATGGTATTGTTGACTGTTGCTGGGAATACCACATAATATGATCAGTGAATGTCTATTTGTTAGAATTAACTATGGCAGAGCTATTAGTATTGAGACAGAGGCTCAAGTTGACCAGATGTCTAAAAAGGAAATAACTGAGCAGTCTGAGGGACAGTAGTGGCCATGCCTCATTGGTTGGTCTCATACCCCTCAGTAAAGGAATAGATTTATGGAGGTGAGGCCTTCATGCTAGTGTCAAGGTGAGAATTGTTTTATGAATGTTTATGAAGCATAGTCAAAAGGGTTTTCTTGTACCTGGGGTTGCCCCAATGAGTCATCTTTTCCCCTCATCAGTTATTACACCTTGGAAGTTGTTGTGTAACAAAGTGTATGTCTATCTCTATCAGCCATGCCCCTCTAAACATAAAAGATCACAGACAGTCTCAGTAGTTCTATTTCACCAGGGTAGGGCATAGGTCAACATTCACAGTCTGCCCACCAGGGTGATGTGGAATTGACTAAAGTCCAATTCCTTGAATTTCTGGTTTCTGAGTTGTTTTTGACTCATCCATAATTTCAAATCCAGCCCACCATGGGACTTGAGGCTAGATAAGCAGGTTTTCACCAGGTCCCTAACAAGAGAAAAAAAGGAATTTGTGCTTTGGTTTACACTTCTATTCTCAAGGGCTTTTGTTTTTATTTGAACATAACCACATTAAAATGTGTTTTCTAAACTTAGTCCCCGAGTTTGAAGTTCATAATCTAAGAATCAGAAGGGATACTAAATATAAATTATGATGGAAAAAAAGACCTCACCTTTAAATGAGAATATTATGTACTGCAGTCAGTGGTTTTTGCTCTGTTGTTTTCTATTCACAGTGCTCATTTGTCAATGACATCAGTCAACCTTAAGTCAAATAGTATCCTGTCCAAGTAATGCCTTATTGTTTACCAACTTTTTGAGATAAATATTGCTAATATTCTGCTTTCAATAATTTAGTTGATTACAAAAGAAAGTAAGACATTGGTACTTTCCTTTCCTAAAAAAATTAATCAGTTTTTTGGGAAAGGAAAATAATATGAGCCTGTTGGAAATCCTCAAATAATACAAAAATATATAAAAATGAGGTGTTTACTGGGTTTTCAGTGATTTTTTTTTCTCTCTCTCCGTGTATATAGATAAATGAAAACTGAATATATTTGGATGTGCATATACCATACACAAACTTCCAGAACTTGTTATGTAATTTTACATCCTATCATAGACATCCTTCTTCAAGCCTTTCTGATGTATAGGAGGTATACGTTTTAAATTTTGGTGGATATTACCAACATATCCTCTGAACATTATAGCATATTCAAAATAACTTTCTTCCAGGAAGTATTTTATTTTATAAAGAATCAGTCACTTTTTTGGAAGTGAACATTAGTTGATCATATAAGATTATGAGACTAAAGGAAGGTAGATAACTTTGTGAATGCAATGCAAACTTCTAAATGTGGTCAGCATTCTTTTTCCACAGGGCCCATTTGGAGGCCAGTGCTGAGAAGTGGAACAGGTTGTTGACATCTTTAGAAGAACTGATCAAATGGCTAAATATGAAAGATGAAGAGCTTAAGAAACAGATGCCTATTGGAGGAGATGTTCCAGCCTTACAGCTCCAGTATGACCATTGTAAAGTAAGTTAACAACCCGTAGTGGGTATCATTTTTTTTTTTTTTTTGCTTTAATTTTGGTGAAGTAAATACTTGGAATGAAATTCTAGATGAATTTCAAACTTGAACTGAGTATCACAGGTCCCCCCTCCCCTTCTAACTTTCAGTATTTAAGCCTTTTATTTAAATTGTGTGCATTGCTTCTATCTGTTTTAATTAAATTGTCTCTTCATATTTAACCAAAATTCTTTCAAGCATTATAGGTATCTAAAGCATAATATTGACAGGTATAGTGGCATGTATCTGTAGTCTCAGGTACTCCTGAGAGGAGACTGAGGTGAGAGGATTGCTTGAATCAGGAGTTTGAGGCTGCTGTGAGGATGATTGTGTCACTGCACTGCAGCCTAGATGACAGAGTAAGACACTCTCTCTAAAAAAAAAAAATAAAATAAAGCATATTTCTTTTAGCTTATTATGATATTTATCTAACTTTCTAGTGGATTTTAGAATATTAATATATTGGGAAATTTTGTATTGTTTAGATGAACATTAAAAAAATAAAAGGGTCTTGTGTTAGTAAAGAGATAGGATACATTTAAGTCGTAAAGCATATAAAGACTATAGTATTTAAGATCATTTTATGCTTCATTTTTCTGAACTTTGCCTTTTCTTTGACTTACATTTTTATTCTACTCAAATTTCCGTCTTTATGCAAATTTGCACTTTTACTCTGATTAGTAAATAGATATGCTGAAATGTTAACAACTGATGCATTAATTCTTAGATTTCTGTATTATTTAATTTTTTGCCATGTTCACTTTTCATTAATTTATTTAATATCCCTTCATGCCCATTTTCTCATATATTATATATCATCTTTTTATTGTTTATTTTACTCTTCACATGCAATACAAGTTCTCATTCTAAACCTTAAGATTTAATGTGATGCTAGAATTCGATTCTTATTTTTTAAATGACAACTACTAGCCCACACATCTTCTAAAGAAAGATGTCATCTATGTAATAAGTTGCTTTAATTCAAAATGATAAGACCTTGATATTTATTTTATTTTAAACCCTTGTGACTTGGTTCTTCAAATTACCATTTTGGTATATTTTCTCTTCATACTTGAAGAGAGAATATGATACAGAAATAACTCTAAGATAAGAAAAAGGAAAATACTGTTGGTATGCAATGTCCAAAGTAGTAATAATAGAATCTAAGTTACCGAATTAAGGAAGTCACGTTTTTCTCCTTACTTTTTTCAACTTTTCATTCTATTTAATTATTCATACATCATTCCCTTTTTGTGGGTTAAAGTATTAGTGACAAAAAAATAGAATAATACAAAGCTCTTCTAATAGAAGTGTTCTGAGTCGGGCTCAGTGGCTCAGCCTGTCATCTCGTGCCTTGGGAGGCTGAGGTGAGCGGATTGTCTTAGCCTGCGGGTTTGAGACAGAAACGATGTTGGTAATAATACTGGTTTATTTATTCATCAAGTATTTATTGAGAGCCTAATATGAATCAGCACTATTCTGATCACTGGAGCATGAGTCATAAACTAAACCAAATTCTTACTGAGTAGTAAGAGACAGACTCTTACTGAGTAGTAAGAGACAGACACTAGACAAATAGGTAATAAGTATATAATATGCCTTATGGTTTTTCAGTGCCATGAGAAAATAAAGCAAGGTCAAAGAGAAAAAGTGGGATGGGAAGGTATAGGCAGGGGTGGTATTTTATATGGAAAAGCTCGGGAAAATGTCACAAATGGGGTGATTTTTGAAGACAGCCCTGATGTGAATGAAGTAGTGAGTACTTAGTAACCCTTCTTGGAATAGAAACTCTAGGGGAAGGACAGAAAACACAAAGGCCACAGAGGACTGCATTGTTTGGGGCATATTTGAGGACTAGCTGGGAGACCAGTATGTTTTAAGCAGTTTAGCCAAATAGAGAGCAAAGTAGGAGAGGAAGTTGGGGTGGCAGGTGGGAGGAAGAGGTTCAGATCATGTATATTAGGCATGTCGAATCTGCAGCACACAGGCTTCATGTGGCCTAGGACCACTAGTAATGTGGCCCCATAAAACCTTTTAACATCATGTGTGTTTTAGTGTCTTCTTCATGTCTCCATGTGTAGTCCCTTTTCTGGGGTTCACAATCACACCTTATTCATGCATTGCTTTTTGGCAGCACATACATTTGTGAGCAGCTGTTTTCGATTATGAAGTACGTGAAGGACAAAATTTGAACAAACATTTCTGATGAGCACCTCAAGAACTCACTAAGAATTGCGACCACTTCCATTCAACCAGACACTGATAGATTAGTTTTACAAAAACAAAGTCAAATTTCCCACTAGTTTTATATTGTTCTCATTTTTCTAAACTTTATAATAAAATATAAAAAAACAAAAAAAGTCTTTCCATATATATACTAACTATATTATAATAGTTTATATGCAGCCCAAGATAATTCCTTTTTACTCCATGCGGCCCAGGGAAGCCAAAAGGTGGGACACACCTGATGTAGATCCTTGAAAGTTCTTTCTGAGGACTTTGGTTTTTACTCAGTGAAATGGGGAAAACCACAGAAGATTTGAATATCCATAGTGCTGTGAGCTGACATATAACAATTACAGCTTACATTATGGGGAGTCAAATATAGAGGAGTTTGGAAATGTGTTTCAGGAATCCAAGTAAGAGGTGGTGGTGACTTGCATAAGAGTATAGCAGTAAAGATACTGAGGAGTAACTGGTTTCTGAATGCATTTGGAAACAATCAACAGGATTTGCTGATGGATTAGATATGTGGAATATGAGCGGAAGCATCAAAGATGCCAGGAGTCAAAGGTTTTTGAACAATGAAAGTGGAAAATGGAAGTATAATTTAGAGAGTTAGGGAAAACTGATGGAAGAACAGTCTGGGGAAAAATTAAAGGGTTTGGTTTTTGACATGTTAAGGTTAAAGATGTTTATTAGGCTGTTAGATATACAACTCCGAAGTTAGGAGAAAGGTCAGGACTAGAGATCAAATTTGCCAGTCTGTATACCAGCTATGGGGTTAGATGAGACCACCTAGGGAAAAAATAATTCTAAGAAATGAGCCCTAAGGAGTTCCAATTTTAGAGGTTGTGAAGATGAGGAAACTGAGAAGGCAGAGCCAGAAGGATGAAGAATCAAGATAGAACGGAGTCCAGAATACAAAAGGAGGAAAATATTTTACTAAGAAGGGCTTGGTCACAAGGATCGAATAGTGCAGAGAGGTTGAATAAGATAAAGACAAAAAATTAGTCAAATTAACCATCTAGAGACTGTCTGGCTGACCTCAGACAAAAGTCCTTTCAATGACATGATGTGGGTGGAAGCATTATTAGAGTAGACTCACAAGAGAATATGAGCAGAAGAAATATAGAAAACCACGTCAAGAATTTTTACAACAAAAGTAACAGAGAAGGGAGGCAGTAGCTATAGAAAGATTGTGGCATCAAGTAATGGTTTTATAAAGATAGCAAATAATTCAGCATGTTCTTTGCTGATAGAAATGATTCTGTGAAAGGAAAAGTCAATGATACAGGAGAGAGAGGGTGTTGTGTAGAAACAGTGACAGGGTGGGAACCAGTACACAAGTGGAGTGTGATTGGATGTGGAATATATGGGTCCAGATGAAACCAGGTTGGTTGTGTGTGGAAACATGTAGCTATTCTCTTTTATTACCTATGTTTTCTCAATAAAAGGAAACAAAATCATGAACTGAATATGAGTAAGAGAAGAAGGAAGATGTGGAGAGGACAGAAGAGATAGAAAATGTAGTCTAAGTTAATAAACCAGGAATTTACAACAAAACTACAGGGCAACATTAAGGGCACACTTGAGGTCAATGATCATGAATTTAAAGTAAGAACAGCCAATGTGAATGTTTTTCTTCCTCCTTGTTTACTTGTTTTAGTGAAGGTGAGAAGTTAATCATAGAGTTGAATTTAGCCAAGCGAATATGATGGAGGAAGAGAGAGGCAAGGGAGAGAAATAATTATACAAGGGAGTTGCAGTAATGATCGAGCATGAAATTGACACTGGGTAAGGGGAGGTGTGATATTGTGAAAGGTGTTAGAAGTCAATGAATCAGGCCAGGCTCGGTGGCTCAGCCTGTAATCCCGTGCTTTGGGAGCCGAGGTGAGTGGATTGTCTGAGCCCACGGGTTCAAGACCCGCCTGGGCAACTTTGCGAGACCTCATCTTTACAATAAATCAAAAATTAGCCAGGTGTGGTAGCGCGCGCCTGTAGTTCCAGCTACTTGGAAGGCTGAGGCAGAAGGATCGTCGGAGCCCAGCAAGTCGAGGCTGCGGTGGCTGGGAGTGTGCCACTGCACTCCAGTCTGGGCGACAGAGTGAGACTCCAACTCAAAAAAAAAAGTCAATGAATCAGACACCCCAATGGGACTAAATAATTGTTCATATTAGGAACCAGGAGAGCATGACCTATAAAGAAAGCAGGTGATGGTTAAAGAAGATATGCTAGAAATGGAGTTCATGGCAAGGTGTGTTTATTGTTAATGACAATATCAATCGTCTTTTTGTGAAAATGAGCTGTACAAGTAGCATGGAGAACAAGTATTTAGAGGAGAGCAGGGTTGTGGAAAGACTATTTCTTTGGATAACATAATCACCATGAACAGGAGGAGGGAGAGCTGGATGTCAAAATGATGACTATGAGAAGGATGGGTAATGGTGGTACAATTTGGGATTCCAACATAAAAAATGATGCTTTCTTGCTCCTTTTATCCTTTGACTCTTAAACATACGAAAAATACCATTGGTTCAGGGTAAGAGAGCAGAATAGTATAAGTTGAATGTTTGGCTCTGCTTTCTACATTTTTTGTTGCTTGGTTCTGGACTTTTCACAGCTTACAGTTATTATGATTATTTTTATCACAGGCTACTATTGAGGAATGTTCATTATCAGGTCTTACCAGGAATTTCCATTTAACTATGTACTTCTTTAACTTTGTGAGTTGTATATTAGATGGCTTATATGAATAACACTGAGTTTCTGAGTATGGAGCTGGGTTGTTTCTCATTTCATTGTTATAGCTTCACTAGGAATAATGCTTTGAACAAGTTCCTGTTTATTCTAGATTCTAGAATACGATACTCTATTGTGGTTGGTCATAATTTTCCTGTCAGTTTATCAAGATCCAAAACTATGGGCTTTTGAAACATTATATATTATAAATGTTTTAACAGAAACTTCATACTTAATTCTGAGAACTAAGCAGGCTAAGATGCTAGCAGAAATAAATTACGGAATCAATTGTAGAATAGTTTTTAGGGATGTGTTTGGATCACTAGGGTTTCTATAACAAAGTATAATAAACTGGGTGGCTTAAACAACAGAAATGTATTTTCTGACAATTCTGGAGGCTAGAAGTCCAAGCTCAAAGGTATTGGGAGGGTTGCTTTCTTCTGTGTCCTTTCTCCTTGGCTTGTAGATGGCTGTCTTTTCCCTGTGACTTCACATGGTCTTAACTTCTGTGCCCACCTGAGTCCAAATTTCCTCATCTTATAAAGACACCAGTGATACTGAATTAGGGCCTGCCCTCGTGATCCCATTTTAACTTAATTACCTCTTTAAAGGCCCTGTCTCCAAATATAGTCACATTCTGAGGTTCCAGGGAATGGGACCTTAACATATAAATTGAGGAGGTAGGACATTCTACCTATAACAGAATGAAATAGTACTTTAATAATTCTTATCATTTTTAAGTTCCTGTGACATATCTGGTACATTGGTAAGTGGTGCACTATTTTATTTCACCTTCAAAAAATTCTATTCTGCTGTCTGCATATTACATTTAAGGATTTTGTGCAGTGGCTCACACCTATAATCCCAGCACTTTGGGAGGGCAAGGTGAGAGGATTGCCTGAGTCCATGGATTTGAGACCAGCCTGGGAAAACTGGCGAGACCTCATCTCTACAATAAATCAAAAAAATATTAGCCAGGCATGGTAGCTCATGCCTGTACTTCCAGCTACTTGGAAGGCTGAGGCAGAAGGATCACCTGAGCAGGTGCTGTGGCGGCCAGGAGCATTCCACTGCACTCTAGCCTGGGTAACAATGTGAGACTCCAACTAAAAAAAACAAAAACAAAAACAAAAAAAGAGAGAGAGAATACCTTTCTCATCATTTGGCCGGGCATGGTGGCTCACACCTATAATCCCAGCACTTTGGGAGGTCGAGGTGAGAGGATTGCCTGAGTCCACAGGTTTGAGACCAGTCTGGGAAACTTGGCAAGACCCCATGTCTATAATAAATCAAAAAATAATCTGGGCGTGGTGGCACGTGCCTGTCATTCCAGCTTCTTGGAAAGCTGAGGGGGAAGGATCACCTGAGCCCAGCAGGTAGAGGCTGCAGTGGCCGCGAGCATGCCACTGCACTCCAGCCTGGGCAACAGAGTGACACTCTGACTCAAAAAAAGAGAAGGACTTGGCAAATTATAGACCTGAAGCAGTTTACCCAACTTTACTTAAGGGAGCAATTAGCAGTGTCAGGGTTTAAACTTAAATCTGTCTGACTCCAGATATATTAATCATGCATTCACACATGTTTACTGAACTAGTTTTATGTGCCATCACCATTCTAAGCACTGGGGATACAACTTCATGTTTTTGTTTTTATTTGTTTCTGTTCCTTCTTCTTTGCTCTATTGTCAATTACCTGGTTTAGTTTATGGAAAATTGTGAAGCCACCTTTCTCACCCTGTACCCTTATTTAGCTGCCTTCTGAAAATAGACATTGTATTGTTCTCTAGGACTAATATTTTAGTGCGCAGTGGTAACTTTCCACTAAATTAGCACTTAGTATGCATTAGTTGAATAAGTTGATTCCCAGGATTTATAGAAAAAAAATCTCTAGGTATCTATTTTTCTGTAGCATATGATACAGTGAAGAAAAGTATGTTTAGGGTTGGAGTAAGAATTCTGTGTAGGTCATTGCTGAAGCAGCAGGACTAGAGAATTTAGTGATTCTTTCCAGAGTTGCCATCACGTATGAGTAAGGATGTTAATTGGAATCACATCTGACTTTACCCCTGTGAATTATACAGGAAAGAAAAACTCAAGGGAAGAAATAAAAGTTTAAAACATGATCTTTCCATATTTTCTTTATAGGTTTTGACATTTGCTGTTGCTTTGTAAGTAAAGGCTTAAAAGTCCAGTGTTCATGAGTCAATTTTTAAAAATGGAAATCTATAGACAGGATAAATTAGAGAATTATGTTGAGGCCAAAGACTGTTAAAGAAACTTCCAGAAAGGGAATTCCTAGAGGCAAGGCTGGGGTTAAAATTATACTTGGACTATTCAATAATTACGGCTGATGATGTACAGTAAGAAAGGTAAATAATAACAGGTATCACATTTCTTTAAATATTAAATCTATGTGCTGTAGATAATCTTCTGTGAATTGTGTGTGACTGTGGGGTTTAGGGTGCGATAGAGAGGCATAAGGAGTGATAGTTGGCTCCTTCTGTGTGTGACAGTTTAGGTTGAATATGTGAGTGAGCTTTGTTCCTGAGGAAGGTACTGAGATGGAATGAGAAAACATTTATTTAAAGGCTGGCTCTTTCATTGAATACCTGGTTGACCTGACAAAGTTATCTGACTTATCCAAGCTTCAGTAAATGGAAATAAGTAGTGTCTTAGGCATTCTGGCCAATATAACAAAATACTATAAACTGAGTCGCATATAAACAACAGGACTTTATTGCTCAAAGTTCTGAAGACAAGGAAGTCCAAGATCAGGTTGCTGGTAGATTTGGTGTCTGGTAACCTGTTTTATAGACAATGTCTTCTCATTTTGTCTCACACGGCAGAAGGTACTCTTTTATAAGATATTAATTCTAATCAGGAGGACTCCTCACTTATGCCCTAATCATTACCCAAAGCTCCCCCTCCTAATGCCATCGCTTTGGGGGTTAGGATTTCAACATATGAATTTTGGGGAGGCGTGAACATTCAAACCATAGCAAGTAGTTACATTTGCCTATACAGAATTATTCTGAGAATCAAATGAAATAATATAAATGAAAGTAATTTAGGAACAATGACGTGCTGGAGGGCAGTATATAATTGTATTTGGTTATGTGTGTTGTCAAAAGTAACTTTCTTTCCCAACTGCCAAGAGTAATGTTTTAAAATCATATTACTATTGTATAAAAATTATTAATATTAATTTATACTAATATAAATCTATATTATTACAAATAAGGCTAATCATTATGCATCAGTAGATTTAATATTTAAAGAAATGTGATATTTTTACCTGTTATTATTTACCTTTCTCACTGAGCATCATCAGCTGTAATCACTGAATAGTCTAAGTCTAGTTTTGATCCTAACCTTGCCTCTAGGAATTCCCTTCCTGGAAGTTTATTTAATAGTCTTTGACCTCAACATAATTCTCTAATTTATCCTGAATCTCTTCTTAGCATCAGAATCTCTTATGGGTATATATGTGGTTGCTCTCTGTTTCAGGGAAGTTTTTTGTGTTTTTTTTTTTAATTTTTAAGTTCTCTGGAATGTTCTTTCTCTCTGCTGTCATATTCTACCCAGAAGAGAAAGTTTTATTCAGTGTATATGCATTTGTGACTTAGAGTGATCAATTATTTGAACTAAAAGGTACATAAGAAATAAGTTAGTTCAGTCTCCTTATGTGTAGTGGAGGAACATGAGTGGCACAGTATGGTTTAATGAAATCTGAGTTTCCATCCCTCCTTCCCTCTCTCACTTTCACTTACCTATTATGCCTGGCAATTTTTAAGGCACTAGAGAGATATTGGTAGAGAAAACAGACATAGCCCTGTCTACATGGAGTTTACATTCAAGGAGTACCTGTATTTTTCCTTAAACTTACGGCTCTGTGTTATGAGAAATCATTGCCTAAAAGGTTGTGTCTGAGCTAGGAATTCCGAGTTGCTTTCCCAAATCTCTGGTTGCCTTTGCCAAGTTATCCATTTCTTTTGCCCCAACTTTGTTCCCTTGGTGTCTTAGTCTATTTTCTGCTGCTATAACAAAATGCCAGAGACTGGGTAACTTATAAAGAACAGATTTATTTGGCTTACAGTCCTAGAGGCTGGGAAGTTCAAGCTGAGAGAAAGAGCACGCTGAATCTTAGCCACCAGACCACCAGGGACCTATGGAAAGTTCAAGTTGAGAGGTTGTCATCTGGTAAAAATTTGCCTGCTGTATTACCCAGTGGCAGAAGGCAGAAAGGTAGAAGATTGTGCGTGACAGAGAGAAGATGGGGGCTGAGCTTATCCTTTTATCAGGAGCCCACTTCTTTTATAACTAACTCACTCCTGCTGTGATAATAACATTAGTCCATTCTTGAGGGCAGCGCCCTCATGACCTGATCACCCCTTAAAGGCCCCACCTCTTGATACTGTCATAATGGCAATTAAATTTCAACTTGATTTTGGAGGGGACATTGAAACCGTATCAGTTGGATATAATTCAGATAAGTTTTCAGTTCACGTATACATTTATTTCCAATCTTTTTCTTTAAGGGATTAAAGAAAACTTTCCAATTATAACATTATGATGTAGCTTTAAACAGAACATAAAATAACTTTCTAAACTAATTTTTTCTCAGATGTGTTTTAGCACACTGAAATAAAGTTACTTCTTTTTCTTTTTGTTTTGCCTGCTACTATAAGTTATGCAAGTAATTTTTTCCTGATCTCTTGCTTTTTAGGTCTTTTAATTGTTACAATAAAGCTAAAAAATCTTTTTAATTTCAAAGTACTCTTGCCTTCCAGCTGAAGAATACATAATTAAAATCAATCAAAATCAATCCTCAAATGGCTTGATACTAATATTAAGCAAGGTTTTTTTTTTTTCCCTTAAAATTTCTCCATAGAAAGAGGGGAACTGGTAGTTTATCTCTAATTCCTCCTCTAATCTTACAGGTAACTGTCTGAATTGCTTATTTCACACAACACAGTACTAATTATTTGACATAATCTCTCAGTGCTAATTTAGACTGTCTAGAGATTAATGGATAGAATGTTTTGAGGAGACAAAGAAATTAACACTGATTTAATTATTCCAAGAGACATGATCTCATAAATGCAAGTGTTGAATGCCATTGTACACAAATCTTTGAAAGATCAATTTTAAAAGCAATATTGTATGTCTTTTCATTGTGGACAGCACAAACACACATCCACAAGATGCATTTAAAAACCATGTGTGCTAATGTTACTCAGACAAGCACTTTGCCTGTGACGTCATCAAATCCGGAGTAAGAAAAAAAAGCTACATCTCAATACCTTGAATGGAACTGAAGCTGCATGCTAGAAAGCTGTAAGTACATGTCAAGATCTGATGTCAGTCATGTGAAGAATTCTAATAAAATAATTACAGTCATCTGACTATTTTACCTATATTCATAGCACTTTCTATCTTCAAGTTGACTGAAAACCCGTTTTTGACTCTTTACATTTGGTTGGTGGGTTATTAACTTAGATCCCAAGGCATCTTATGTTGGGCACCTAATACATGGGCTTAGGTAGACCCAATTTCAATTCCTACCTCTTCTACTCACTAGCGTTGTAACCTAGGCTTTTGGCATGTTGTGCAAATCTTTTCAGTCTATAGTTTCTGCCCACCAGTATATATAAACCATTTAGCATAATACGTACATTAAGTGTCCAGTAAGCAATAGCTATTAGTGTTGTTCTTTAAACTAGGACTTACATTTTCTAGTATATTTTAAATTGCTACATTTTGTATTTTCTTTAGATTCATTGATTTTTTTTTTTTTTTGAGTTGGAGTCTCACTCTGTCGCCCAGACCGGAGTGCAGTGGCCGCTCCCGGCCACCGCAGCCTCGACCTGCTGGCCTCCGGCGATCTTTCTGCCTCAGCCTTCCGAGTAGGCGGAATTACAGGCATGCGCTACCACGCCCAGCTGATTTTTTGATTTATTGTAGAGATGAGGTCTCGCTGCCCAGGCGGGTCTTGAACCCGCGGGCTCAGGCAATCCACTCACCTCAGCCTCCCAAAGGCGCGGGATTACAGGCTGAGCCGCCGGCTTTTTTTTTTTTTTTTTTGAGTTGGAGTCTCACTGTCACCCAGACTGGAGTGCAGTGGCCGCTCCCGGCCACCGCAGCCTCGACCTGCTGGGCTCCAGCGATCCTGCTGCCTCAGCCTTCCAAGTAGCTGGAATTACAGATATGCACTACCACGCCCGGCTGATTTTTTGTTTTATTGTAGAGATGAGGTCTTGCTGCCCAGGCGGGTCTCAAACCAGCAGGCTCAGGCAATCCACTCACCTCAGCCTCCCAAAGGCGCAGGATTACAGGCTGAGCCACAGAGCCCGGCTCAGATTCACTGATTTTAAGCATGATAAATTTTAATACCATAATTTACACTGGTAGCCTATTGGTAGCTTAAAAAGATACTTTAGAATACCCAGGAAATTGGGTGAGGTCGTTGAAACAACAATGTTTTCGAGACTTTATAAAGGATATGAGTCTAGAGGGTGGAAGATTATTTATTTCTTGTTCTTAATTTTTAAAGAAATTGTGACGGAAAGGCCAAGCCCATAAGGTATATCTGCATGTACTCCCTTTAGTTAACTTAGCAAAGGTTAATAGGCAAATTATAAATGTTAAACAGTTTAATTACCTTTAAAGACTGTCAGTATTTTAATGTTGCCATGATTTATAAATAAAAGAACAAAAGTAATATGCATTATCTTACATGGATTTGCATGACTTATCCCGGTTCCAGTCTGCTTTCAGGGTCACAGTTAATTATGGTTATGAGATTTATGCATGAAACCATCCCTACTTAGGGCTTGTTTCAGAGGAAATTATATATTCTCAGTCTTCTGATTCCTAACTATATGAAGGAGGATCCCCCAAAACCTGGAATTTATTTATAAAATATATGTGTTTATACTTACATATTTAAACTTCAGTCACCTTCAGAGTACTCTCTGTTTGATGCAATGCACCTATTGAGATGCCTTTTATTTTCTTTATCTTTTGTTTTCTTTTTTTCTTTTAAAGATGTGGGGTACAGGTCAGGGTTAGGTATACAAATGTTCATTATACAGGTACCCTTGCTGATGAGGTATGCCCTTCCCTCCCATGGCAGTGAGATGCTTTTTCCACTGCTCCAAATAGTTTTTGAACTCATCAGTTTTGATGCCTTTCAGTGCTTCTGCCATTTATTGTTTCACCTATTCTACATTGGCAAAATGTTTCCCTTTGAGGACTTTTTCTTGGGTTGAGATCAGGTGAATAGTGATGGTGAGGCATGGGAGTCATGTTGTTTTTGGTCAAAAACTGTTAAAAACTCAGTATGTTGCACTTGTAAAATCACTCACCCTAACATTATAAAGTGGGCAAACGTGTTGCAAGACTCTCCAAAAAAAAAAAAAAAATTCACTGGAACCGGTTGCAGTTTCTCACAACAATGTCAGCTGGCACGCTTGATAACGATGGGTTTCTAGAACCTTAACCCACAGGGAAAGACTTTACTACAAGGGGCCCATCCTCCAAAAAGTAATTCCATAATTTTGGGGCCCTACCTCATATATTCTAGTCCTTCACATGTATATCAATGATTTAATTACACTTTTTCATGGTTTTTTTTTTCCAAATAATAGCAGTGCCAATATCTTCATCTCCCATCCATCGACCCATCTGTCCATTCATTCATGCATTTGACCACATTATTCACTGAATGCCTTAAGGTTAGAGTTGATGCTTTTAAACAAAGAGCAATAAGGCATAGCCTCTGCATATTAGTGATATATTTTAATAATTCCTATTACTAAAAACTCTGTGCTTATTATTTGTTGGTTGTATCCAAAACAAATGTTTTACATTTAAATTTTTAGGTGATGACTCTGACATTTTTAGTTAGAATGACTATAAAGCAATGCATTAAAGCATCTACTATTTTCACACACCTAGCAATTATGGATAACATAAAAAACAGAAAACCAAACATGGCACTGTTAGGCTCCAATACATGACAAACATTCTATAGGCCAGAAACTGAGCAGAAAAACAAAGGAGCTAATGAGTTGATGCTGCTGGGAAAGTGTAGCAGGCCTGAGCGACGAGCTGGCAGAAGGCCCCATAGCAAAGTCTTTGCTCAAAACCTCTTATGAATTGGCATTCTTTCCTTCTGCAGAGTAAATGCTCCATGAACTAATGTTATGCAACGTCAGTGTATTTTGGACCCTTCATTAAATGCCTATACTTTCTTGGATTTTTTTTTTATTGGAAAATTTAGTTTATTTAGAAAGTAAATGAGAGAGAGAGAGAGCGGATTCACCTCCCCAAGGGAGAGGAGGGGACCAAAACTAGGAAACATGGCAGCCATAACTCAAAGAGCTACATGGCCACACAAAAGTTTAGCAAAGCAATGACTTTTCAATGTTATGTTTCAGAACATTGATATGTTGTTAGCAATACCAATAATGAATATATCAATAATAAATACTTTGTTCAGTACCTTAATGATATATACATATAAGCAGCTGCATAGAAGAAAAAGGAGGAGGAGGAAGAGGAGGAGGAGAAGTCGTTGTCATAGGGCTCTCAGGGTAAAATATTTGATCTGGGTCTTGACACATAGTAAACAGTAAGTGCTGGTTGCTATCTTCTCCCATAGTTGCTGGGAATCTGTCTTGATAGTTTTGATCATTTTTCATTTAAAACAATCTAGGCTATATGAGTGTTTTTAATTAAATAAATCTATATTAATATCTGTTATTTGCCACCTAATACAATTCAACAGAACTAGCCCCCAATTACTATGTAGCATTAAACTGTTAAATTAGACAAGGCTTACAAGCATCAGTATGGTAAACAGCACAATCATGTTATTTTTCTCATGTCAGTACATATTTAATTCCCTCAAATGTTAAAATAAGTTACTACTTTATAATATACAGTGTTATAGGGACTGTTTTAGAATAAATGGATAAAGCTGAATGTTTCCATCTAATGACTTAAATAAAAAAATTTGGTATCATTTTTAATGTTCTGCAGAAACTGAGATGACTTAAATGCAACTTTCTTTTCAAAAATACGAGATTACCATTTAATCAACAATTATTTAAAATGTGCACATGCAATGTACATAGCGTATATTTGCAATGTTATATTTATTTCAGTGAAATGCTCTACGATTGGATAATATTGCAAATACAGTTTTTACTATTAAATTTGCACTTCATTTTCCTAAAAATGTAAACATTAAGTTGTGTAGGGGCAATTATCAGAGCTCTAACACCCTTTTTTCAATAGAATGCATATTTGATTTTAAAAAAGCAAATCACCAAGAATAATTGAAAATGCATAATTCAAGTATAATTTCTTCTGTGTCCTTTTCCTCAGGGCTACTCTGTCCTTTGCTTAACCTAATTTAATTCCTATATTCAAACCTTATTATATAAGAGTCAGGACATTAGGATCTTAAGCAGCATTGCCAAGATACATTAGCAAGCTTACTCATTAAAATAACAGATTCTAACATTGTCTTTAAAACAATAACATCACCATTAAATTTAGGCTCTGTGTGTGTCTGTGTATTTGTATGGGGAGGGGTAGAGATTTTTTTCCCCACTAAAATAATCTGAGATGCAGCCTACAGTTCTGTAATTCGAGTTGTTGCTGTGTTATGAGGTTACCTAAGGCTCCTCATATCTTAGGAAATCGGTCCTTTTCCAGGATTTTAAACATTAATTTCCAAGTTCCCCTCCAATCTTTGCCACCTATGTTAACTTCCTTCTTATCAAACACACAACTCCCTAAGGTCTGTTAGTAAAACTGTTACTTGTATGCAGGTCCGAAGCAGCTGTTTTCTAAGTGAGCTGACAGCTACCTGTCATATCTCATTTAGTTGTCTGCTCTTGGACTTCTCTCCTAAGCCTGATAGATAAGATTGAAACCGTATCCCAGAGGGCCAGAGAATCTCCAAATTTAGAGGGAGAGGTGAGGCAACCTAATAGCTGTCACTCTCTGGTGGTGAAATTAAGAGCGGACGACAAACTTAGATAAGAAATAGAGGTCTGTAAGACCAATCAATACAATCCACCCCTTTACCAACTGTAGACTTACTTAGTTCAGAGACAATTTATTTGCTGTAGCAGTTTATTTATTCATTCAGGAAACTTCAGCGTTGCACCTGATGTTCACCACATACTTTGCTGGGTGGTGAGCATACATCCATTTGTAAGACAGTTTTTGCTGTCACAGAGCTCACTGTCTAACAACAAAGACAGACTTGAAAACAAGTATCTGCAGTAGGTATCAAAAGCTCTGTATTAAGGGCATAGACACACAACCAAGGAATCGTGATTGTTTGCGCTTGGGAAGATTGGGAAAGACTCCACAGAGCAAGAAGCATTGGAACTGAAAGAGACGTTGGAATAATTAAGAAATCACAAAACAGTGCTGTCAAAATGCCCGGGGGAGAAAATCCCCCTAATTAGCCATTGCATGTCTTGGAGTATGCAACAGACCAGGAGGTCCTGCTTATCTCCCTTTTTGATTATACTTAGAATAAGGTTAAAAGAGAAAGAAAATGCAAGTTCTAACACAATACCAGCTAAGAGTAGGCACTGGTTGTGTATCCCTTCATTGAAATATTTGGGATCAGATGTATTTGGGTTTAGGATTTTTTTCAGCTTTTGGAATATTTGCATTATACTTACTGGTTGAGCCTCCCTTGGCCAAAATCTGGAATCCAAAAATCATCAATGAGCATTTCCTTTGAGTATTCATATTTGCACTGAAAAAGTTTTGGATTTTGGTGCATTTCATATTTTGGATTAGAGATTCTCAACCTGTACTGCATATATTTGCTGGCTAAAGGAATACATTTGCATGTGCATATATTTTAAAGAGTATAGGGAAGAATATTGTTTTATTGCCATGAGAAGCTGAAGTAGCCTGCCTCGATTTAAGTATTTATGCTTAGTATTCTGATTCAGGCATTTTTTCTTATGTTAGTGGAGTGGAACCAAAATGAATTTATATATTAACTGCTCATTTAGGGATGTTAACCAAAACTTTCAAAGTACTAAGAAGCAGTTGTGGTTTTTAAAAAAATTTCATCCGCATGCCAGTGGAAAGTCAGCCTGTTTTCTTTCCCTTTTTTTCATGTAGTTTTATTAGTGCTATCAAATTTAATGACCGTTCTGCCCTTTTTTGCTGTCATACTATAATGACTTCAAATCTATATATGCTGATTTAGCTTTGAAAACAAGTTGGAAGAAAAAATAAATTACATTCCAGCAGATCCTACTTATGGTTGTATCATTTATTTTTTTCTGCTTATATCCTCCAGTAAGCAGTTAAGTGCTTTGTAGAAACCCAAAGCTAAAGAAGCCTGCTGTACTAGCAATATCGCTCTATTTGTTATAGTTCAGCTGCCTTGTGTCCAGGGCCAATTTCTTGGGTGTCCCATACAGTCACAAAAAGTTTTGCTCTTTGAAGAGTTCTGCACTTGACTTGATGTTCTGCTGCCACCATCTTGAAATTATTGGTAATATTTGGACAAGGGACTCTGCAGTTTCACTTGACACAGGGCTGTGCAAATCACATAGCCAGAACCCCTGTATATCAAGAAGAACATGAATGTTTCTGTTCTTACTCAATGTAACGTGTAACATAATAATGAAAGCCTCTTAAAACTTCCTTCAAGCATCCTCTATGTCCTTGAATAAGGAAGCCATGTTGAGCCTCACTCTAAGTTAAATGCCCCTCATTGTAGCTTGCTGTGTCTGTTTGTTAGTGTTGGCTGAGCTTTGACCAGTGGTCCATTCTCAGTTCTTGTCTTTCCAAACTGTTCCTCTGTATTCTCTTTACTTGACTTGTAGGACACTACACTCTTTTTATTTTTTCTCACTTCATTTGTATCTCCTTTATAGTTTCCTTTTCTGGTTTTTCCTTCCCTCTCCAGGCTCCTAAAATTAGGATGCACTTGTGTGAATGGAAGGTAGGGCCTTGTAGACCATTCTGAAGACTGTGGCTTTCTCTCTGAATAAAATAGTTCCTCTGAATAAAATAAAGTTGGCCATGTCAACTTCTCTGTATTCACTCCTTCCTAGATTTAAATGCCATCTATATACCAACCACTCCCAAATATATATCTGTTTACATATCATCTCTACTGGGGAGTATAGTAAGCATTGCACATTTAATATGACCAAATTGAATTCCTGAACTGGCCCCTCAAATGTATTCTATTCAGACTTTTGCATTTCAATTGGTAGGAATCCTAGTCCAATTGCTTAGGTTAAAAAAAAACCACCTTCAACCGTATCTTTCTGTCATGCTATTAGGAATCCTGTTGGTTCTTTGTTCAAAATATAGAATCTGAATCTACCACCTCTCACAGTTTCTCTGTCTCTGGAATTCTCAGCCCAGTAGCCAGAAAATTCCTATTAAAATAAATCAAACTCTGCAGTGGCCTCCTGTTTTATTTAGAGGAAAAGCCACAGTCTTCAGAATGGTCTACAAAGCCCTACCTGATCTGACCTCCCTTCCATTCACACTTTGCTCATTTCCTTTTTTGCTCTTCTCTCTCTTTGCATACTGGTTTCAGTCATACTGGTCCCTTGCTGAGTTTTCAATCACGGAGATATGCTGTCTTCTAGAGTGTTCCTTCTCTATTGTGACATCTCCACTTGAATCACATCCCGTGGCATGACCATGATTTACCTCCAGCTCAACCTCCTAGACTCAAGAGAGTCTGCCTTCTCAGACTTCTGAGTAGCTAGGACTGCAGGTGTGCACCAACACACCTGGCTACGTTTTTTATTTTTTTGTGGAGATGAGGTCTCACTATGTTGCCCAGGCTGTTCTCCTGGGCTTAAACAGTCATCTCACCTTGGCCTCCTGAAGTGCTGGGTTGTAGGCATGAGCCACCATGCCTGGCCTGAAACTGTTTCTAATTAAATAGGTGAATCTAGCCGGGCTTGGTGGCTCAGCCTGTAATCCCGCGCCTTTGGGAGGCTGAGGTGAGTGGATTGCCTGAGCCCGCGGGTTCGAGACCTGCCTGGGCAGCGAGACCTCATCTTCTACAATAATCAAAAAATCAGCCGGGCGTGGTAGCGCATGCCTGTAATTCCGGCTACTTGGAAGGCTGAGGCGGAAGGATCGCAGGAGCCCAGCAGGTCGAGGCTGCGGTGGCCGAGAGCGGCCACTGCACTCCAGTCTGGGCGACAGAGTGAGACTCCTACTCAAAAAAATAAAATAAAATAAAATAGGTGAATCTTTAATAAGAATAGCAGTTGACTTTGAAATACATGCAATGATCTTTTCTCAAGAGCTAGAAATAATTTCAATTATGTGATATATTTTAAATGTAGGAAAATTAATCCATGAGCACCATTTCACTTTATTCTTTACTATTGTAGTCCATTCAGAGGTTACCTTGTCCCTGTTTTAATACTGCCTAAATTGTTCAAGTCAAAAGTGGGAAAGGCTTTTATGTGAGAAAAAATAAATTGGCATGTCTTTGATTGTTGAGATAGCTTTTAACATATAGTTTATTATTTTAGCTGTATATACTGAATATTGCCAGATTCTCCCATTGTTTTTGCTTTTCTCTGGTGTAGAAATTTGATGCCTTTGAAGGTTAGATGAGTTAAGGTTCCTAAAAAACATAGGGAGTGGCCATTGCCTAGCCATTGTGGCCATTGCCAGACCATAACCGCCATTGCCTTGCTAAGATAGGGTGGGGTCATGTGCTCTTTGAGCTATGGCCAGGCCATGTTTCCTGACTTTGACCCCCTTCCCTACCTTGGGGAGGTGAATCTCCTCTTTTCTCTCTCTAATTTACTTTCTAAATAAAATATATTTTCTAATCTAAAAAAAAAAAAACATAGGGAATAAGTGAAACGTATAGAGTCTCCATTCTGTAATTGTGTAGTCATGAATTACATCATATAAATAAATCTACCCTCAGAGACGTCACTGAAGTAAACATAATGAGAAAGTTTTATGATTGTTACTGATTTAAAAAGCAGACTTCTAAAACACATTTGTAATTTTTAATTTTGTTCTTTAAAAGTAGTAATTTATTCAATGCTATATGAGCCTGATTCCATTAGGCATTCCTTTCTCAAAGTATAATTTTTAATTTTGAAAATAATCACATATTACAGATTTTATAAAATAAAGAGCAAAAACATTGACCATAGTTTTATCACTGTAATGGCCCTTTTCATTTTGCATTATTTTCTTTTTGCATATTTGCCTTTTGCACAGTTTTACTAGGGCGCACAATTTTTATCCTGTCTTTTTTGCTTAGATGTCATGCCTATTTCTTCACATTGCTATGTGATCATTAGCACAAAAATTTTTCAAGGTTACATAATGGTCCCTGGTGTGGCCATACCATAGTGAACCTAAATAAAGTCCAGGTGTTGGAGATTTAAGTTGCTTTTGATTTTTTAAAATCATAAATAATGTTATAATGAACACTTTCGTGTGTATTGCTTTTTTGGATCATTTTCTTAGGAAATATTCCCAAAGGTGAAATTCTTGTTTCACACAATATGACCATAGTAATGACTCTTGATATATTGCCAACCTACTTTCCCAAATGATCAAACCAATTTTTCATCTCCAGCAGTGTATAAAAGTGCAGCTTCACTGCACCCTGGGCTGTGATTTCTCATTTCTGTCCCTCTTTTTCTGTGGACTTTGTATTGTTAGTATTGAAATACCAGTACTTCATGGAAGTATGGGAGTTTGGAAAGCAGTTTAATATGTCAGAAGCCTGACTCAATGATCTCTCCCAAAGACAAGGAAGAGAAGAGCTGGTTGGATATGTTTGATTTGGTCATGCCTAGAAGGACAGGGGAATGGTTGTCCATGACTTGTTGGATGCATCAGTTGAAGAAATTGATATTTATCCCAAATTGATGTGTGTAATGTGATCTAGCTGACCATTTTTACCTTTCCAGAGCTTTATTTTGCTGTTATATTCTGAAACAAATTGATTCACAAAAAAACACTACATTTATTTCTTTGGTTTTTAAGATTCTAACGTGGTGTGAGTCTTGCAATACAGTTTTTTGCTTATCAAACATTTTGGGTTAATCTTACAGAATCACAGAGTTCCATTTTTTTCATAATTAAATAATCTGTTCCTTAGAAGAGTTAAATTAAGGATTTTAGCTGTTCCTGCAAATGGCAGGTTTTGTACTAGTGCTGGCCATCCAATGCTGTAGATAAACTGGCTAGAACTTTCCTCCACATGTAACAGTAAACAGGGGCTTTGGAAAGAAATTCAGTCCTGGAGAAGATCTGAGAAAGATGGAGAGATTCTAGGTTAGCATCATCATAATAGAAACTTGTTATTCTACAGCACTGAATAGTTTCAAAATGTGTTCCCAATCACTGTCTCACCTGTGAAGTTAATAAAAGAAGAACTGTTCTTTTTTTTCCTTTTTTTAATTATGAAGATGTGGGTTACAATTCAAGGTTAGGTATACAAACTTTGATTATGCAGGTACCCTTGTTGATGAGGTATGCCCTTCCCTCCCCTCGCAGTTTCCCTCAACTGCCAATCCAGTCCCCCGCGGACAGTTTCCCATTACTGCCAAACGCTTTCTTATAGTATTATAATTGTTGGAAGTTCGCTTATGAGTGAGAACATATGGTACTCTGTTCTTTGCTTCTGTGATAGATGATTGAGTATGATCAACTCCAAATCCATCCAAGTTGCTGCGAAGTTCATGTATTTGTCCTTCTTTATGGCTGCATAATATTTCATTGTGTATATGTACCACATTTTCTTTATCCAGTCCAGCTTCGATGGGCAACATGATTTGTTCCATGTTTTTGCTATTGTGAATAGAGCTGCAACAAACATACATGTGCAAGTATCTTCTTTGTAGAATGATTTGAGTTCCTCTGGTATATTCCCAGTAGGGGAATTGCTGGGTCATATGGAAGGTCAATTTCTGGTTCTTTCAGATATTGCCACACTGTCTTCCAAAGAGGTTGCACTAGTTTGCATTCCCACCAAGAGTGTAGAAGTGTTTCTTTTTCTCCACATTCTCACCACCATCTGTTGTTTGTTTTATTAATGATGACCATTCTTACTGTGGTTAGGTGGGGTATCTCAATGTGGTTTTGATTTGCATTTCTCTGATGATGAGTGAGACTGAGCACTTTTTCATGTGTCTGTGGGCTTCCCGTATATCTTCTACTGAAAAATGTTTATTCATGTCTTTTGCCCACCTTTTAAAGGATCTGTTTGTTTTTTTTTCCTTTTGGCACATTTGAGTTCCTTGCAGATCCTAGATGTTAGACCTTTGTCAGATATACAGTTGGCAAATTTTTTTTTTCCCATTCTGTGGGCTGTCTCCCTGCTCTCTTGATGGTTTCTTTTGCTTTGCAGAAGCTCGTCAGTTTGATGAGGTCCCACTTGTCTATCTTATTTCTTAAGGTATGGGCATTTAGGGTTCTGAATAGGAATTGGTTGTCAGTTCCAATTTCCATAAGGGTGTCTCCTGCATTTTCTAAGATTCTTAAAGTTTGAGGCTTTATGTTTATGTCTTTGATCCATTCAAAGTTAATTTTTGTGTATGGTGATATGTAGGAGTCCTATTTCGATTTTCTGCATGTGATCAGCCAGTTTTCCCAGTACCATTTACTGAATAGCTTCTCCTCTCCTGAGGGGTTGTTGTTGGAGGCGTTGTCAAAGATGAGTTGGTTGAGAAATTGAGGCTTTGCTTCCGGAATCTCTATCCTGTTCCCTTGGTCTATGTGCCTGTTCTTGTACCAATACCAGGCTATTTTGATGACTGTAGCCTTATAGTAAAGTTTGATGTCTGGAAGTGTGATACCTCCTGCTATGTTTCTTTTGCTAAGGATTGTTTTGGCTATTCATGGTTGTTTATGTTTCCATATGAATTTCTGTATTTTCATTTCCAGGTCTGAGAAAAATGATGTTGGTAACTTAATGGGTATTGCATTGAATCTGTAGATTACCTTTGTTAGGATGGACATTTTAACAGTGTTGATTTTTCCTATCCATGAGCATGGAATATGTTTCCATTTGTTTGTGGCTTCTTGGATTTTTTTGAGCAGTATTTTGTAGTTCTCATTGTAAAGATCTTTCACTTCTCTAGTTAGGAAGATGCTGAAGTATTTCCTTTTTTTGTGACTATTGTGAATGGAGTTGTGCTTTTTATTTGGGTCTCTGCCTGTTTCTTGTTGGCGTATAGGAATGCAACTGTCTTTTGCACGTTTATTTTGTACTCTGAGACTTTGCCAACGTCCTTTATCAGTGCAAGCAGTTTTTTTTAACAGATTCTCTTGGATTTTCAAGGTATAGGATCATATCATCAGCAAAGAGGGATAACTTTGCTTCCTCTTTTCTTATTTGGATACCCCTGATTTCTTTCTCTTGTTTAATGGCCTTTGTTAGGACTTCCAACACAATATTGAATAAGAGGGGTGAGAGTGGGCAGCTTTGTCTTATTCTAGTTTTCAGGGGAAATGTTACCAGTTTCTGCCATTTAGCATTATGTTGAACTGTTCTTATTAACATGCAGAGAAGTTAAGGTACAAACCGAAGAACTCACATTGGGCGAGGGTGTGCCTGCATGGTATGGCCTGGACTGTAGCAAAAGGCTTTGGCTGTATATCTTTATCTGGTTTTACTATCCCACAGAACAGAATTTCTAACATCTCCTCATTCATTCATACAAAAATTCATTGAGTTTCCACTATCCCCACTGAGGCACAGATGTACGCCTTCCATGAGGGCTAAATCTGGTGCTGGAGTCAGGTTTGCAAAGAAGCTGTGGCAGGAGGATGTGGTGAATGCTCAAGCACAGGAGAGGAGGGCTGAGGTTTATGCATGTGTGTGGGGTGGCATTGGAGCTGTGTTTCTAAATAATCAGGAAAGGCGACCCCTGGATTTCCTTGGTTTTTCACCAGTGAGTGTCAGTGAGATTGCTAAGAAAGCACATAGTCATTGTGTCTTGAGATAGCTTCTTCTCTGGAGAGCTAGAAAGAGATGACCACTTCCCTCTACTGCTTGGTTATTCCATGCTGCTTTCTCTACAGACCAGCTTTGTAGCAAATGCTCCCATTTCCCAGGAATTTTCCTTTTTTTGCATTCCCTTCCAACCAAGGCTTCCTGAAGTTCCACATTTTCCTTTATGCCAGTTTATTCATTTCACCATTCATTTATCCAAGAGATGAGTGCTGAAACCTCGTGAGAAGGAGCTAGCCATTGAGGATTTGAAGCAAAAGCTTCCTGAACTGCAGAGGCCTTGAGAAGGAAAATGCTTAGCATGTTCTAGGGACAAAAATAAGGACTTGGAAGCTAGAAATTAGGGTGTATTAGGATATTAGGGGATGAGACTGGACAGCAGGGAGGGTCTAGATCTTGGCAGGATGTTTAAAATTTATTCAAAGTTCAGCAGGAAGCCATTGGAGGGTTTTAAACAGGTAAGTGATAGGATCTGAGAGAGACAGAGAGGAGAGATCATGTATTGCTGTGCCACTCAGGCTGTACTGGCACTATCAAGGATCACTATAACCTCAAATTCCTGGGCTCAAAGGATCCTTCTGCTTCAGTCTCCTGAGTCACTGGGACTCCAGGCGTGAGCCATTGCACTCGGCTTGATTTATCTCTAATTTTAATAATACGATCTAGAAAAATGTTAAGAAAAATGCATTCTCTGTGAATGTCTGCTTATTAAGTGGATCTTGACTATTTGGATGATGACTTTAGTTTAAAGGAAGAAGAGGAACGAGCAGCTACTTAAAGAAGGAGGACGGCAACCAGGATTTAGTAAACACCCTCATTCCAGCATGACCAGTTATTAGTTTAGGATAGAAGGATACCATGGTTTTCTCTCCTCCCTCCATGTTTTTTTGCACAAAACCACATTGAGATACCACCTAACTCCAGTAAGGATGATCATCATTAATAAAACAAAAAACAATAGATGCTGGTGAGGACGCAGAGAAAAGAAGATGCTTCTACACTGTTGGTGGGAGTACAAACTAGTGCAACCTCTGTGGAAAACAGTGTGGCAATTCCTGAAGAACTAGAAATTGACCTTCCATATGGCCCAGCAATCCCCCTTCAAGGAATACACCCGGAGGAACTTATATCACTCTACATAAAAGATACCTGCACATGCATGTTTATTGCAGCACTATTTACAACAGCAAAAACTTGGAACCAACCGTGCTGCCTATTGAAACTGAACTGGATAAAAAAATGTGGTACATATACAAAATGAACGATTATGCAGCCATAAAGAACAACATTATGGAATTCAGGGAAAAACTTGGATAGATTTAGAGTATATAATACTCAGTGATTTATCACAGAATCAAAGAACTGAGTACCACATGTTCTCACTCAAAAGTGGACCCTGATTAATTACCGTAATACTATAAGAAAGGGATTGGCAGTAGCCAGAAACTGCTGATGGAAGGGAGGCACATAACATCAATAACGGTACCTGATCTCAAACCAGGCAAAGTGGGTACCAAAGGGAGGCCTAAACACTACCTGTACAGTGACCACCTAATCCTGAATTGTACTCCACATCTTTTAAATAAAAAAAAAAGACACTTGCAAGATGCAGTCCATGTCATAGCTGCCAGGAATAACTGATATCACTGCTGTTTGCTTGGCAGCAGCTTAGCCATTACAGCCAGCTGATACTATGCTCGTAATGAAAAGGAAGAGCAAAATCAGCCGGGCATGGTAGCGCGCGCCTGTAGTTCCAGCTACGTGGAAGGCTGAGGTGGAAGGATCACCGGAGCCCAGCAGGTCAAGGCTGAGGTGGCCAGGAGCGGCCACTGCCCTCCAGTCTGGGCGACAGAGTGAGACTCCAACTCAAAAAAAAAAAGAAAAGGAAGAGCAGCTGATTGACTTGCAAGTGTTTTTGACCTAAGCCACACCAGTCACTTCTTTATACCTCCTTATCCCTTAATCCCTTGTCCTTCCCACTAAGTTATAGCAGGTGGGGAGAAATGTTCCCAGACCATTAAAGGAGGATAATTGAGAATCTCTCTGTAGGCTTTTAAAGTTGAATAAGCAGCAATTTATTCTGCTGCCTCACACTCAGAGGCACACCAGGAGCTGCCAAAGAGCACCTTGAGTTTGAGAGTCAGGGAGGCGGGACAGAAGGGAAAGTGTTCTCTATTAAAGGGGGTGTTGGACTCTTAGAAATTCTCTTGACAATGAAGACTGTGATTTTTGCAGCTACTTTCTGATATTTACAATCAGGTCTTCATTAACCTGATGTTTTAGGGCTTTGTTTAGTTTAAATGAGCAGAAGGAAGGTACACAACAGGGAAAACAATGAAAGACTAGATCACCTTATGTTTGTTTACTCTCTTTTCTTGAATTGCTTTCCACCTAATTACCTTTAATCTAATTCCAGTTTCCTTTTCAGCACACACAGTTCACATGTTTTTGAGAAGGTTGACCTCTTTCCCTCCTCTATATGTTTGTATATAATGAGACTCCTCAGTGCCCCATGTGTATTTCTCTCAAGGGTTTGTGGCACTTACCACATTCTGACTTGCATCATTTACTCCTCTCCTTTAGACAGGAGTAAAAATGCCCCTCTGCATCGGGATGTGGACACAGAGACATGATTGGTTATTAACAACCTATCACTCAGGATACAGGGTAAAAGATGGCTGGATTGAAGATGGGAGTAGGTAACATTTTATATGAATGGTCAGAAAAGGCTTCTCAAAGACTGGGGTCATAGTTTATTTGTTGTCTCCTCTTGTACCTGGCGTATTTCCTTGTTTATTGTATACATTTTGGTGGAAATCTTTGTTGGGAAATTTATTATACACTTTAATGCCACCGAAGGATGAAGAAATGTTGTTGTTGTTTTTTCATTTGGTGTCTCACTCTGTCACCCAGGCTGGAGTGCAATGGCATGCTCATGGCCATCACAGCCTCAACTTGCTGGGTTCAAGCAATCCTTTCACCTCAGCCTTCCAAGTAGCTGGAACTACAGGCATGTGCCTGGATTTTTTTTTTTAATTATTATTTTTTATTGTAGAGATGAGGTCTTGCCATGTTGCCCAGGGTGGTCTTGAACCCGTGGGCTCAGGGAATTCTCTTGCCTTTGCCTTCTAAAGTGCTGGGATTATAATCATGAGCCACTACCATGCCGGGCTATTTAATTATGGACACAACATAGCCATTGTGCTCTCCATTTATTATTGTTGGCTCTTAGATGTCTGGGATCATATCTCCTCTACTAAACACCTTAAAGCATGCAACTTTTTTTTTTTTGAGTTGGAGTCACTCTGTTGCCCAGACTGGAGTGCAGTGGCCACTCTCGGCCACCGCAGCCTTGACCTGCTGGACTCTGGTGATCCTTCCGCCTCAGCCTTCCAAGTAGCTGGAACTACAGTGCATGCTAC